>NC_134690.1:128433795-128735254 GCF_050947455.1 Rhinoderma darwinii | reverse complement strand
TTTTTCAATAATAAAGGACTTGATAAGAGTAAAAGGGGGATTGTGTTTTATTTTATTACTTGAAACTTTTATTGTTTTCAAACTTTTATTTTTTTCACTTTTTTTTAAACTTTTTTATACTTTTTTTACACTTTTTCTCAAGTCCCACTAGGGGACTTGAAGGTCCAGCTGTCAGATTTTTTTTTTTCTAATACATTGCACTACCTACGTAGTGCAATGTATTTGATGTGTCAGTTATTCACTGACAGCAAGCCGATTAGGCTTCACCTCCCGGAGGAGCCTAATCGGCTTCCGTAATGGCAGAGCAGGAGACCATTGTGTCTCCTGATGCCATAGCAGCAGTCGCCAGTCCCGTTTGCCTGTCAGGGCTGGCGATCTGCTAGTAACCGCTACGATGCAGCAAACGCTTTCGATTGCTGCATCGAAGGGGTTAATGGCAGGGATCGGAGCTAGCTCCAGTTCCTGCCATTACAGGTGGATGTCAGCTGTAACATACAGCTGACTTCCACCGCTGATGACGCCGGATCAGCTCCTGAGCCGGCGCCATCTTGCCGGCAGCTACAGAAGCCGATCAGGCTCCGCCGTCGGGCGGATCTTGACCGGTTATCCATGCTAGGCAGACCGGGAGGCCAGTATTAGGCCTCCGGTTGCCATTGCAGCCACCGGAACCCCAGCAATTTCATGCTGGGGTTCCGATGAGCTGCAAACACCTTAAATGCAGCGATCGCGTTTGAGCGCTGCACTTAAGGGGTTAATGGCGGGGATCGAAGCTAATTTCAGTCCCCGCCGTTTCAGCCGAATGTCAGCTGTAAGATACAGCTGAGATCCGGTGATGATGGCACTGGCTCAGCTTCTGAGCCGGTCCCAAACATTCGGCGTATGGGTACGGCAAGATGCGGGATGTCATTGCTTTCCATGGCGTACCCATACGGCAAATGTCGGGAAGGGGTTAAGGAATCTATATAGGGGTATAGTAAGCATTTAGACCCCACAGGACTTTTGCAGGAATTATTAAAATTAGGCCGTGAAAATGAATATCAACATTTTTTTCCATTAAAATGTTGAATTTTTTCATTTTCACAAAGGATAAAGGACAAAAAGTTGCCCAACATTTATAAAGCAATTTCTTCAGAATACTGCAATATCCTACATGTGGTCATAAATGTTTTTCATTAGAATTTTTAGCTAATCCTTTCAGGACTGATCAATTTTTTGCTTTTTCATTTTAGTTTTTCACTCCCCGCATTCCAAGAGACATAACTTTTTTATTTTTCCGTCAATTGAGTGGTGTGAGGGCTTATTTTTTGCAGGGGGATTTGTAGTTTCTAGTGACACTATTTCAAGTACCATATAATGTACTGGGAAACTGAAAAAAAAATCTTTGTGGGCTGAAATTGGAAAAAACTGTGATTTTTCCATTGTTTTTTGGGTTTACTTTTTCCGGCTTTTACCGTGCTGTAAAAACGACATTTAAAAAAAAAATTGTTTTGTTTCACCACATTCCGAGACCCATACGTTTTTTTAATTTATTGGTCGATTGAGTGGTGTGAGGGCTTACTTTTTGCGGGACAAGCTATGGTTTTTATTGGTACATTTTTTTTGGTACATTAAATTTTTTGATCACTTTTTTTTAGAGCTAAGGTGACCAAAAAAATGTTGGGATTTAAAACTCTTTCTGTTTTACAGCGTTCACCATGCGAGTTAAATAATGGTATATTGTACTAGTTCGGACTTAGTTCGGATGCAGAGATACCAATTTTGCTTATTTTTTATTTTTTTTTACAATACTTTAGAGGAAAAATGGGAAAAGTGTTTATTTTTGGACTTTATATATATATATATAATTCACCACTAATGATTTTTTACACATTTTATTAGTCCCCCCTAGGGGATTTGAACCAGCAATCATCACTGTTACAATACACTGCAATACTAATGTATTTCAGTATACTGTAATTTTGACAGGCTTCTGTAACAGCGCAATCGCTGTTCCTGCCCGTTAGTTCTAGGTGTCAGTCCCGATCCATACATCACCCCCCACCCCCCGCACCACGACGTGCTATCATGTCATGGTGCGCTAAGGGGTTAATGCACAGCGGATGGTACAAAGTGAAAATTGCAATTTTCCACTGATATGCCAATTTAGTGCACAATATGCTGTGCCCAGTTTGTGCCGCGGAAAATAAATACCTCATGAAATGTTAAGCGAGGTTAAGCGCCCTGTATGACGAGGCCACATATGTGGATGTAAGCTGCTGTTTGAGCATGCTGTAGGGCTCAGAAGGGAGGGAGTATTCCTGTGTGGGTTTTACTGGCATTTCAGTTTATAATGTGGGGACATACGTAATCCGCTATGAGAATGCTCTGCACATTTTGCATCATCATATTCTGAGAGCCAGAACTTTTTTATTTTTTTCTCCAACAGTGCTGTGTGAGGGCTTATTTGTTGCGGGACAATCCACCGTTTTCATTGGTACCATTTTGGGGTACATGCGATTTTTTTGATCACTTTTTATTACATTTTTTGGCAAGCAAGGTGACCAAAAAAACAGCAATTCTGACAATGTTTTTTTCTTTTTTTTTTTTACAGCGTTTACCGAGGGCTATAAATGACAATTTGACTATATTCTGTGGGTTGATACGATTACGGCGATACCATATGTATAAAGGTTTTTTTTTATGTTTTGCAGCGTTTGCACAGGACGGGTTGTAGCTTTTATTGATACTATTTTGGGGTACATGCAACTTTTTGATTACTTTTTATTCTATATTTGGGAGGGCTGGTGACCAAAAAGTAGCGATTCTCAATTTTAAATATTTTCTTTTTTTTGCGGTGTTCACTGTGCGAGAAAAATAACATTATCGTTTTATAGTTTGGGTCTTTTACGAACGTCGTGATACCAAATATGTGTACTTTTTGTAACATTTTCCTTTTTTTCCTATAATAAGACTTATTATAGGGAAAAAAGCTGCTTTCGTTTTTGTAACTTTTAACTTTTATTTTTCCACTTTTTTACAACATTTTGTTTTTCACTTTTTATTTGTCCCACTGGGTGACTTGAACACCAGCAGCACTGATCGCTGTTATAATACATTACGGTGACATTACGGTGACAGTCACACTAACAGGAAGTCTAATAATTGCTTACGTTCAAACTTTTTGACCCCTTCCAGGAGAGCAGTTACTTTGTGCACTTTGATGTGCAATTATGTCTGCACTTTAACAGCTAACTGCTGCGTGGAGCTACACCGCAGCGGCGGTTAACTGCACAAGGTGTCTGCTTCTGTACATGGCAGACCCGGACGCTATTGTTTGGCCTCCGATTGCCATTCTAACCATCGGCACCCCCCCATAATGGCATCGTGGGGGGCAACTGATGTGCTACAAACCCTTTAAATGTGGCGATCGCAATCGATCACCGCATTTAAGGGGTTAATTGCCAAAATCAGGGGAGACCAAGGCAGCAGGGGAGACCAAGGCAGACACCCTGCACAGTCATCCGCCGCTGCGGTGTTTTGTTGCGCAGCGGTTAGCTGTTAAAGTGCAGACTTCACACTAACAGGAAGTCTATTAATTGCTTACAAACAAACTTTTTAACCCCTTCCCACACCTTGAAAAAACTGCACGTCCAGGTGAGCAGTTACTTTGTGCACCTTGACATGCAGTTACGTCTGCACTTTGACTGCTAACTACCGCATGAAGCTACACCGTAGGGGTGTTTAACTGTGCAAGGTGTCTGCTTCCGTACATGGCAGACCCGGAGGCCATTGTGTGGCTTCCGATTGCCATGCCAACCATCAGCATCCACCCCTTTAGCCGTTGAGCTGACTGGAGTTAGGTAAGGTTCTTGTGATCGGTGTATATCAGGATGGGGTGAGCTGCACCCTCTAGCAGATGTCTCCACTCCTCCAGAGCCAATTTGATGGCCAGCAACTCCTGATCCCCAATAGAGTAATTGCGCTCTGCGGAGGAGAAAAGTCTTGAGTAGTAGCCACATACTTCTGCCTTTCCTTTGAGGCTTCTCTGGAACAGAAGTGCCCCAGCACCAATAGAAGAAGCATCCATCTCCAATGAGAACTGCCGAGACACGTCAGGATGATGGAGGATCGAGGCTAAAGTGAAGGCACTCTTGAGGCTATTGAATGCTGATTCTGCCTCTGGGGTCCACACCTTGGTGTTCATACCTTTCTTAGTAAGGGTAGAGTTGGGAGCCGTCAGTGAAGAGAAGTTTGAGATAAATTGCTGGTAGAAGTTAGCAAATCCCAAAGAACGCTGTATGGATCGCAGGCCCTGAGGACATGGCCATTCCAGAATGGACTTTACATTCTCTGGATCCGTCTTGAGACCCTAATCTGAGATGATGTTGCCCAGGAGGGGCAGAGAATTAGTTTCAAAAGTGCACTTCTTCAGCTTGGCATACAGACAATTCTCCCTTAATCGCAGCAAGACTTGATGGACATGCCTCCATGTGTCATCGGATCTGGGGAGAAAATCAAAATGTCATAGAGATAGACCGAAACACAGACATAGAGGAGATCTTAGAACATATTATTCACGAATTCTTGGAAGACCATACACAGGCCTAAGGGCATCACCAGGTACACCGTCCTGTGTGTTAAATGCCGTCTTCCACTCATCACCTTGACGGATTTGAATTAAGTTGTAGGCCCCACACGTCTAGTTTAGAGAAGATCCTGGCTCCTCGTATGCGATCAAATAGTTCCGAGATCAGTGGCAAAGGGTATTTGTTTTTGACCGTGATCTGATTGAGACCACGGTAGTCAATGCAGGGTCGAAAAGATCCATCTTTTTTTCTTTACAAAGAAGAACCCGGCACCGGCCGGGAAGGAGGATTTTAGTATAAAACTGCTCTCCAGATTCTCCTTGATATAGGCCGACATGGACTGAATCTAGGGCAAGGAGAGGAAATCTGCCCCTATATGTGTATATATGTGAGCAATGCTGGGGATAGTAATTTGAACCCACACAAGGTTTCTACAATAACACTGCTCCTGACAGAAATTAGAACAGAAAATGTTTTCATCAGGATCTCTTAGGTTTGGACAAATATAGTAAAATGAAAAAAGATTTTTCCACTTCCATGGTGTCCATCGTCTTCAGAGATCCAGGGCACGGACCTTGCCCTGGCTCAGGCGTCTTCCACAGCAGCACAGAAAAAATATATATATTTGTTAAATAGAATCTTAGCACATTTACATGAGTCAAAAGAGAAAATATTATTTAGTCTTACGACACCAGTAAGTATATCCAAACAAATATATATATATATATATATATATATATATATATATATATATATATATATATATATATATGTGTATTATATATACACTACCGTTCAAAAATTTAGGGTCACTTTTCCTTATTTTTGCAAGAAAAGCACAGTTTTTTTCAATGAAGATAACATTAAATTAATCAGAAATACACTCTATACATTGTTCATGTGCTAAATGACTATTCTAGCTGCAAACGTCTGGTTTTTAATGTAATATCTACATAGGTGTATAGAGGCCCATTTCCAGCAACCATCACTCCAGTGTTCTAATAGTACATTGTGTTTGCTAACTGTGTTAGAAGGCTAATGGATGATTAGAAAACACTTGCAAACCATTGTGCAATTATGTTAGCACCGCTGTAAACAGTTTTGCTGTTTAGAGGAGCTATAAAACTGACCTTCCTTTGAGCTAGTTGAGAATCTGGAGCATTACATTTGTGGGTTCGATTAAACTCTCAAAATGGCTAGAAAAAGAGAGCTTTCATGTGAAACTCGACAGTCTATTCTTGTTCTTAGAAATGAAGGCTATTCCATGCGAGAAATTGCCAAGAAACTGAAGATTTCCTACAACGGTGTGTACTACTCCCTTCAGAGGACAGCACACACAGGCTCTAACCAGAGTAGAAAGAGAAGTGGGAGGCCCCGCTACACAACTGAGCAACAAGACAAGTACATTAGAGTCTCTAGTTTGAGAAATAGACGCCTCACAGGTCCTCAACTGGCAGCTTCATTAAATAGTACCCGCAAAACGCCAGTGTCAACGTCGATAGTGAAGAGGCGACTCCGGGATGCTGGCCTTCAGGGCAGAGTGGCAAAGAAAAAGCCATATCTGAGACTGGCTAATAAAAGGAAAAGATTAATATGGGCAAAAGCACACAGACATTGGACAGAGGAAGATTGGAAAAAAGTGTTATGGACAGACGAATAGAAGTTTGAGGTGTTTGGATCACACAGAAGAACATTTGTGAGACGCAGAACAACTGAAAAGATGCTGGAAGAGTGCCTGACGCCATCTGTCAAGCATGGTGGAGGTAATGTGATGGTCTGGGGTTGCTTTGGTGCTGGTAAAGTGGGAGATTGGTAAAGTGGGAGATTTGTACAAGGTAAAAGGGATTTTGAATAAGGAAGGCTATAACTCCATTTTGCAACGCCATGCCATACCCTGTGGACAGCGCTTGATTGGAGCCAATTTCATCCTACAACAGGACAATGACCCAAAGCACACCTCCAAATTATGCAAGAACTATTTAGGGAAGAAGCAGGCAGCTGGTATTCTATCTGTAATGGAGTGGCCAGCGCAGTCACCAGATCTCAACCCCATAGAGCTGTTGTGGGAGCAGCTTGACCGTATGGTACACAAGAAGTGCCTATCAAGCCAATCCAACTTGTGGGAGGGCCTTCTGGAAGCATGGCGTGAAATTTCTCCCGATTACCTCAGCAAATTAACAGCTAGAATGCCAAAGGTCTGCAATGCTGTAATTGCTGCAAATGGAGCATTCTTTGACGAAAGCAAAGTTTGAAGGAGAAAATTATTATTTGAAATAAAAATCATTATTTCTAACCTTGTCAATGTCTTGACTATATTTTCTAGTCATTTTGCAACTCATTTGATATATATAAGTGCGAGTTTTCATGGAAAACACAAAATTGTCTGGGTGACCCCAAACTTTTGAATGGTAGTGTATATATATATATATATATATATATATATATATATATATATATATATATATATATGTGCGTACTGGTGTCATTAGACTAAATAATATTTCCTCTTTTGACTCATGTACTAATTAACAAATATATAATTTTTTTCTATGCATATTATGCGGCCATAGAGTATGGCAATCACTGAAATCTTTTTTTCCATGTGGAAGTGCACTCATCCTCAAAGTAGTTTCCCTGATTGATCCATAGGTGTCACTCCAACAAACTGTTCTTTCCCTGTCACATTATGTGGTTTCTGGGTGCCGCAGTTGCTGACAAATATTATATTGATTTATACTACTAAGCTTTAGCCAGCTGTAGGTGTTTTGTTCAATTTGCTATTGTTTTTATAGCTGTAACATCCTTGTAACATGTGTTAGATTTTATACAATTACTCTAACACCAAGTTTATATTATAGCTGTTGGTAAAGAATTAAGGGGTTAATAGTGGAATGTCCACATATACCCCACCCCCCACACCCAGCTACAAATCTTTTTACGTATGATCTTGTTTTTTTCACTGTGATTGTTACTGATTCACTGGAGATGGTGTTTTGTTACTTTGACCTGGTGCAATGACTAGGAACGCAGTTGGCGTTTCAAATGTGAAAGCGTACTGGTCCAATGTCTTTGTGCGCTGGGTGGATTTTTAATGTTTCTACAATAAAGTCCTAAGATTGATTCCTGAAGTGCTGGATCGTACAATTTGTTTGCTACTGTAGGACAAGTAAATGCAAGCAATCTTTAGTTGTAATTTTTTTTAGGTGTCATTTTTTCAGCATTTGTTTTTTTTTATTACACAAAAACTGCAGACAAATTTGATTTACTAAATTCTATAGTAAAATATAAAAAAGTCTACATACACTTCGTTTTGGTTTGTGGTGTTTTTATACAGTGGCGGATTAAGTAGACTATAGGGCCTGGGCTGTTACCCAAATTGGGCCCAACTTCTCTATCGCCGCCCTGGCGTGCCATAACTATTGTTAACACTACCCTTTTGTGCAAACATTAACAAATGGGTGTTATGATTCCCCTTGTCAATGGGCTGTGTCACTACATACTGACAGTATCACTCTGTGCAGGGACACATCCTCCTGACAACACCATTTTGTCTATCAGTCCTGGACTGCAAAAAGTATTTTTGTGAAATACAAGGATTTCCTATAATAAATGTCAGGAGAGATGACAGATTCTCCATAAACCTAGTGGCTCACAGATGACAACGTTTCTTATTCTAGTAGTTTTTTTCCCTCTTTTCTTCTCCATCCGGTCCAGACTTGATGATGACTTCTCCCGGCCATGACCCATTTCTGCAGAATTTGCCACTCAGATGTCTTCGGCTCTTCACTTTTCCAACATTTCCACACCTATAAACGAAGATAAAATTATAATGGTGCCACACACTGTGCCCCTAAATATAATAGCACCAAACATATATAGTGCCACATAGCGCTCCCCCTTTTATATAGTGTCACACAGCACTTCCCCCTTTCTATATGGTGTCACACAGACCCTCCCCCTTGTATATAGTGTCATACAGCACCTCCCCCTTGTATATAATGTCACACAGCGCCTCCCCCTTGTAAAAAGTGCTGCATATCGCTCCCCCTTGTATACAGTGTCTCACAGGGCTTCATCCTCTTATATATAGTGTCACACACTGCTTCCCACTTGTATATAGTGTCACACAGCGCCTCCCCCTTGTATATAGTGTCACACAGCGCTTCGCCCTCGTAAATAGTGCTACACAGCACTCCCCCCATGTATATAGTGCTACACATCACTCCCCCCTTGTATATAGTGCTACACAGCGCTACCCTCCCTTCTATATAGTGCTACACAGCGCTCCCCCCTTGTATAAAATGCTACACAGCGCTCCCGCATTGTATATAGTGTCACACAGCGCTTCCCCCTTGTATAGTGTCACACCGCGCTTACCCCCTTGTATATAGTGCAACACAGCGCTCCCCCACTTCTTGTACATAGTGTCACACAGTGCTCCCACTTGTATATAGTGCTACACATTGCTCCCCCCTTGTATATAGTGTCACACAGCGCTTCCCCCTTTGTATATAGCGCTACACAGCACTCCCCACTTGTAAATAGTACTACACAGTGCTACCCCCTCCCTTGTATATAGTGTCACACAGCGCTCCCCCTTCTTGTATAAAGTGCTACACGACGCTCCCCCCTTGTATATAGTGCTACACAGCGCTTACCTCCTCGTATATAGTGCTACACAGCGTTCCCACCCTTGTATATAGTGCTACACAGCGCCCCCCTTGTATATAGTGCTACACAGCGCTCTCCCATTGTATATAGTGCCACGCAGAGCTTTCCCTCTGTATATAGTGTCACACAGTGCTCTCTCCTTTTATTTAGTGTCACACAGCGCTTCCCCCCTTGTATATAGTGCTACACAGTGCTTCCACTTGTATATAGTGTCACAAAGCGCTTCCCCCTTATATTTAGTGCCACACAGTGCTCCCCCTTCTTGTATATAGTGCTACACAGCGCTTCCCCCTTGTATATAGTGCTACACAGCACTCCCCCTGTAACGTCTATGGCCGCGGTCTGTCGTTCTGACTTACCTACTGATGGCCGCGACATGTGAGTTCTCGGTGGCATCTCCCTCCTGGGAGACACCGGCACTCACTTCCTGCTTCTGAGACAGTTTCCCGCAGGGCACCCGCGCGTGCATGGCCTTTAAGGGCCAATGCGTGCACAATTTCAGCTAATCTGCAATCAGTCCAGAATGCTGCTGAACTGTAAAAAGGGCTCTTTGCCTGAGCGTTGTTGTATACCTAAAGTTTGTCTTGCAAATGGTCTCCCAGTGTTTTCCAGTTCCCAGTATTACCCGTTCCTGCTGCCTGTACCCTGTATCCTGTGCTACTGTGCCTCTGTGCCATCTAGAGTTGAAGTCGAGCTGTGTCTTCCGTTGCATCTGCTGTGTTACACCCACAGGGTGTCTGTCTGCTGCGGGAGCCTTATCTTAAGCCTGAATCACAACTCATGTCTACATTGCCACAGGTACCCTTTCTGGACTATAGACATTGTATTGTACCTGGTTGGCCAGCTGCCTATCCGCTACACGGTACGGCCCAATGGGTCCACACCCCGAACTGTGACAGTACGCTCCGGCCATGGACCCCGCTGGTCAATTCAAAGATCTGAAGAAAGGTAGATGATCACAGCACCAGAGAGAATATTTGATGTAATATAATGGGTGCAAGCCTTTACAGGAACCCGATCCAAGCTTCCACAAACGGAAACAACAATTTTCAAGGAACAAGGCAGCACATCCAAAAATAGGAATTTTATTTATCCACAAATGCGACGTTTCAGTCCAGCAGGACCTTTCTCAAGCACGCCTGCAGGAGCTGCGAGCACGACAGGATCAACCTCTTGTGACAGTAGATTCCATGGCACAGCAGCTTGGGGCGCTAATTGCTTCCTTCTCTGTTCCTGTTCAAGTTCCTGCAATTGAACCTCTTGATACACCTGCCACTGCCACCTCGTTTCCAGGGAGAGGCTAGCGCGTGCAGGGGATTTCTTAACCAGTGTTATATCCACTTCACCCTGCATGTCAGAGCATTTCCTTCAGACGGAGAGAGGATCTCCTTCATTATCTCCTTACTTGGCCCTGGCGTGGGCGAACCCAATCTGGGAACAACTGGCACTCGAGACCCAAGACTTCCAGGGGTTCACGCAGTTATTTCGCACGGTGTTTGAGGAGCCTGGACGAGTCTAGTCGGCAGCCACTGCTATGTTGAACCTTTGCCAGGGAGACGCCTCCGTGGGCGAGTACACCATCCAGTTCCGGACGCTAACAGGAGAACTGTCTTTTAACAATGAGGCGTTGGTAGCTTCCTTCTCCCATGACCTATCACCTGAGATCAAGGAAAAACTTGCTGCTTGGGATCTGCCATCTACCTGGGACAACCTGATTCTACTAGCTTCTCGAGTGGATATAAAGCTCAAGGAAAGATCTCAAAAGGTTGGACAAGAGAGATGGCTACCTAGACTGGCGCCCAACTTCCAGAAACCCCTCTTGCCCGCTTCTGCTGCTCCACCCGAGGTTCCTATGCAGGTAGACCGGATTAAACTGTCAGTCTAGGAGAAGTAGCACAGGCGCACCTCTGGACACTGCCTATATTGCAGCCTCGCTGGCCATGTTGTGCGCCTGTGTCCCCAGAAGCCAAAAAACCCAGACGCCTAGGTTTGGTTTGAGAGACAACCCTGGACGATACAGAATTTAATAGAGAACTCTCCTCCAAACTGTTAATTCCTGTGACCATTGTCGCTGGCGAGAGGCCCCATCCAGTCTTTGCCTACCTGGACTCTGGCTCTGCAGCCAATTTCATCTGCCAAGACCTTGTGGATCTTCTTCAGTTGCTCACTGTTCTGCTGGAAAGGCCGTTGATTGTTGCCTCGGTAGATGGACTGCCGCTGCCTGACCCAATTTTGTCTGTGACCAAGCCGTTGAGGCTTCAAGTGGGAGACCTTCACTCTGAGCTTATCTCCTTGTTTGTCCTGCCCAAGGCCGTCAACCCCGTGCTGCTGGATTTGCCTTGGCTCCGTCTACATGCCCCTGTCCCGGATTGGAAATCCGGTGAAGTTCTCCAGTGGGGTCCCAAGTGTTTCAACCGCTGTCTGGGGCATATTCATCCACCTCAATCTCCTCTGCATCAGTCATTGGCAGGCTTGTCTCCCTGTTACTCTCTGTTCTTCGACAAGAAGGAAGCAGAAATTTTGCCCCCACATCGAGCGTATAATTGTCCTTGTCAACTTGGTTCCTGAAACGTCCCCTCCTCGAGGTAGACTATACCCTCTCTCCTTACCTGAAACCCAGTCTATGACGGCCTACATTAAGGAGAATCTGGAGAGGGGCTTCATACGTAAATCCTCATACCCAGTTGGAGCCGGGTTTTTCTTTGTCAAAAATCACAGTGAAGAACACGTACCTATTGCCTTTGATTTCGGAACTATTTGATCGCATACAGGGGGGGGGGGGATTTTTTTTTCTAAACTAGACCTGCGGGGGGCCTACAATCTAATCCGGATTCGTCAGGGTGACGAGTGGAAAACTGCATTTAATACACGTGATGGGCACTACTAATACCTGGTCATGCCCTTCGGCCTGTGTAATGCTCCCGTAATCTTTCAAGAATTTATCACTGACATTTTTCATGATCTCCTCTATGTCTGTGTTGTGGTGTATCTCGATGACATTTTGATTTTTTTCCCCAGATCCTGTAACTCATCAGAGTCACGTCAGCCAGTTGTTGCTTCGATTAACGGAGAATCATCTTTATGCCAAACTGGAGAAGTGCATGTTTGAAAAAAAGTCTCTACCCTTCCTGGGCTACATCATCTCCAGTCATGGCCTCAAAATGGACCCTGAGTAGGTAAAGGCTGTCCTAGAATGCCCACGCCCTCAAGGGCTTAAGGGCCATACAACGCTTCCTGGGATTCGCCAACTTCTACAGGCTGTTCATTCCCAACTTCTCTTCATTGACGGCTCCCATCTCTACCCTCACCAAAAAGGGCATGAATGCCAAGGAGTGGACTCCAGAGGCAGAAGCCACATTTAAAACCTTAAAAAAGGCCTTCACATCAGCCTCCATTCTTCGTCACCCTGATGTATCCTTACAGTTTTCGTTAGAGGTGGAAGCCTCCTCTGTTGGTGCATGTGCACTATTGTTCCAGAGAGGTTCGAAAGGCAAGACTGTGGTATGTGGCTACTATTCTAAGCTGTTTTCTCCCGCAGAGCACAACTACTCGATTGGGGATCGGGAGTTACTGGCCCTGCTGGAGTGGAGACACCTACTAGAAGGCGCAGCTCATCCAATCTTGGTTTTCACAGATTATAAGAACCTGACCTATCTTCAGACGGCTCAGCGGCTGAATCCTCATTAAGCCAGGTGGTCGTTGTTCTTTGCTCGGTTCCGGTTCAAACTCCACTGACGACAAGAATGTGAGGGCCGATGCCTTGTCTAGGTCATTTGAAATAGAGGACACTGTGGAGTCCCCACAGAATATTGTTGATCCTTCCTGCATTTTCTCGGTCAATCCTCTGAAAGTTATAGACATTCCTCCGGGAAGGACTTTGTACGTCTGGCAGACAGAGGAAGAATCCTTCGTTGGGGGTCACAGTTCCAAGCTGGCTAGTCACGCGGGTGCCCGTAAGACCCGAGACCTAATTGCCCATCAGTTCTGGTGGCCCACGCTGCCCAAAGACGTCATGGACTTTGTCTCCTCCTGTACGGTATGCGCAGCAAATAAAGTTGCCCACTCCAGACCAGCTGGTCTGCTCCAACCACTGCCGGATGCAGCCTGGCAACATATTGCAATAGACTTCTTCACGGATCTGCCTTTTTCTGCTGGATGCAGTGTGATCTGGGTGGTGGTGGATCGATTTTCCAAAATGGCTCATTTTGTTCCCCTGACTGGCCTGCCTTCTGTTGCTCGACTGGGCAATCTCTTTGTCCAACACATCTTTCATCTGCACGGCTTGCCTCTGCATATTGTCTCGGATCGAGGGGTCCAGTTCACCTCAAAGTTCTGGAGAGCACTCTGCGGTCTACTCGGTGGTAAATTGGGCTTTGCCTCGGCCTACCATCCTCAGTCCAATGGCCAAGTCGAGAGGGTTAACCAGATTATGGAGAACTATCTGCGACACTTTTTCTCCAGGCGGCATGATGACAGGGTGCAGCTGCTCCCATGGGCTGAGTTCTCCTATAATAACCATACCAGTGGGTCCACCACCTCCAGTCCGTTCTTTATCGTCTATGGCCAATATCGTCGAATACCTCTTCCTGTCGCTACTATGTCCCAGGTGCCTGCAGCCGACTCTACCTTCAGGGATTTTCTGCAGATATGGCAACAGACCCGATCTTCTATTCTGCTGGCGGTGGACCGCATGAAGAGAAAGGCTGACACTAGAAGACGAGAGTCTCCCCAGTTTCTGCCAGGTACGAAGGTCTGGCTGTCTTCCAGGAATATCCGACTGAGGGTGCCGTCTTTCAAATTTGCTCCCAGGTTCCTCGGACCCTTCAAGATTCTACTACAAATTAATCCTGTGTTTTACAAGCTTCGGCTGCCTCCTACCCTCAAGATTCCTAACTCCTTACATGTCTCCCTGCTGAAGCCCGTGGTTCTTAACCGCTACTCTAGGACTCGTAGTTCCGCAGTGGCTCCTGGCGGCTCGTCAGGGACTTTCGAAGTAAGGGAGATCCTGGCCACCAAGAAAGTGGGATTTTTTTTCTGGTGGATTGGAAGGGATTTGGTCCAGAAGAGAGGTCTTGGGAGCTAGAGGAGAACATCGATGCTCCTATCCTCGTGAAGAAGTTTCTATCCCGCTCTGGTCCCAAGAAGAGGGGGGATACTGTAACGTCTATGGCCGCGGTCCATCGTTCTGACTTACCCTCTAACGGCAGCGGCCATGGACATGTGAGTTCTCGGCGGCATCTCCCTCCTGGGAGACGCCGGCACTCACTTCCTGCTTCTTAGACTGTTTCCCGCAGGGCGCGTGCGGGTGTCTGCCTGCTGCCGGAGCCTTATCTTAAGCCTGAATTACCACTACTGTCTACATTGCCACAGGTACCCTTTCTGGACTATAGACATTGTATTGTACCTGGTTGGCAAGGTGCCTATCTGCTACGTGGTACGGCCCAGTGGGTCCACACCCCGCACCGTACTCCCCCTTGTATATAGTGTCTTACAGCGCTTCCCATCTCTTATATATAGTGCCACACACTGCTTCCCCCTTGTATATAGTGCCACACAGCGCCTCCCCCCTTGTATATAGTGTCACACAGCGCTTCCCCCCTCATATATAGTGCTATACAGCGCTCCCCCCTTGTATATAGTGCTACACATCACTCCCCCCTTGTATGTAGTGCTACACAGCACTACCCCCTTGTATTTAGTGCTACACAGCGCTCCCCCTTGTAAATAGTGCTACACAGCGCTGCCCCCTTGTATTTAATGTCAAACAATGCTTCGCTCCTTCTTGTATATAGTGCTATACAGCGCCAGCCCCCTTGCATATAATTCTACACAGCGCTCCTCCCTTGTATATAGTGTCACACAGCGCTTCCGCCCCTTGTATATAGTGTCACACAGTGCTCCCCCTTATATATAGTGTCACACAGTGCTTCCCCAGACGTATGTAATGCTAAAAAGTACTTCCCCCTTTATAGAGTGTCACACAGCGCTCCTCCCCCCTTGTATGTAGTGTCACACAGTGCTTCTCCCCTTGTATACAGTGCTACACAGTGTTTCCCCCTCATATATAGTGCTACACCTGCGTTCCCCCTTTGTATATAGTGCTACACAGCGCTCCCCTCTTGTATATAGTGTTACACAGCCCTCCCCCTTGTATATGGTGCTACACAGTGCTCCCCCATTGTATATAGTGTCACACAGCGCTTTCCCTCCTTTATATAGTGTCACACAGTGCTCCCTCCTTGTATATAGTGCTACACAGCGCTCCCCCTTGTATATAGTGTTACACAGCACTTCCCCCCCTTGTATTTAGTGTCACACAGTACTCCCCCCTTCTTGTATATAGTGCTACACAGCGCTTTCCCCCTTGTATATAGTGCTACACAGTGCTCCCCCTTGTATATAGTGCTATGCAGCGCTCCCCCCTTGTAAATAGTGTCACACAGTGCTTCCCCCCTTGTATATAGTATGACACAGCGTTTCGCCCCTTCTTATATATAGTGCTATACAGCACTTCCCCCTTGTATATAATGCTACACAATGCTCCCCTATTGTATATGGTGCTATAGAGCGCACTCCCTTGTATATAGTGCTGCACAGCGCTCCCCCCTTGTATATAGTACCACACAGCACTTCGGCCCCTTGTATATAGTGTCATACAGCGTTCCCCCTTGTATGTAATGTCACACAGCGCTTCCCCCCTTGTATATAGTGTCACACAGGGCTCCTCCCCGACCTTGTATATAGTGTCACACAGCGCTTCCTCCCTTGTATATAGTGCTACACAGCGCTCCACCCCTTGTATACAGTGCTACACAGCGTTTCCCCCTCATATATAGTGCTACACCTGTGTTCCCCCCTTGTATATAGTGCTACACAGCGCTTCCCCTCCCTTCTTGTATATAGTACCACACATCGCTTCCCCCCTTGTATATAGTGCTACACAGTACTCCCCCTTCTTGTATATAGTGCTACATTGCACTCCCCCCTTCTTGTATATAGTGCTACACAGCACTTCCCCCACTTCTTTTATATAGTACCACCCCCCTTCTTGTACATATCGCTATACAGCGCTTCCCCCCTTCTTGTATATAATGCACCACATTGCCCCCCTTCTTGTAAATAGTTCTACACAGCGCTAACCGACTTCTTGTATATAATGCAGCACAGCGACCCCCCCTTCTTGTAAATAGTGCTACACAGTGCTCCCCCTTCTTGTATGTAGTGCAACACAGTGCTCCCCCTTCTTGTATACTGTCCTACACATCGCTCCCCCCTTCTTGCATATAGTACTACATATCACCCCCCAAAATAAAAAATAAAAATAAAAAAATAAAAAATATTTTACTTACCTTGCCCCGTTCCCGTGACAGATAGAGCGATACACATCCTCCATGCGCAGACCAGCGTCTTACCCTGGGTGATGGTAATTATTTTATTATTTTATTCATTTCCGGTTATATAGTGCCAACATTTCGTATGTAACCCAAGGTAAATGACGAAATAAATATATATGTATATGATCCAAAATATAATTGAACGTGGTTCAATACTCAAAAATATACATACAAAACTGAAAATCTACCCTAATTGAGTACCATAAACCATGGTAATAAAGGTATAAAATATAATTTTATTAATGAAAAATTAAAACAACAAAGTACAAACAGAAAATATGCAAAGCTGAAACAACAAAAAAGCTGGTACACATGCGGTAAGTAACCACTCTCTACACTGATAAACCAAACAGTATCTAAATGTAACAAACAGGCCACATCAATATCCCAGTTACATCTGTATCTAAAGTATCAAAGATAATGTATCTAGTCAGGAAGGTAATCTGTCTACACAATGTGACATGAAATACCTCTTATCTATGAAAGTCCCAGCCATAGTCACATAGATATAATACAAATTTCAAAAGCACAGTGATGTGAAAAGAGTAACAGGGATATAGCTGGAGAGTCAGAGTGAGTGTCAGAGTGGAAATGAACTAGCCGCCTCAACGCGCGTTTCCCAGTGTATTCCTCAGGAGGCGTGAAAAAAAATAAAAAATCAGTGTAAAGGAGGTCTTAACCTGATAACAGTGGTACATAAGTAAAAATCTTACCCTGGGTGATGGTAATTATTTTATTATTTTAATCATTTCCTGTTGCTTATAAAGTACCAGCATTTCATATGTAACCCAAGGTAAATGACTAAGGCCTCATGAACACAAACGTAAAAACGACCGTAATTACGAATCGTAATTACGGGCCCATAGACTTCTATTGGCCACGGGTACCTTCCCGTATTGCTTACGGAAACGTGCCCGTGCCGTAGAAAAATATGGAACATGTCCTATTTCAGGCCGTAATAATGGCACGGGCAGGCCCATAGAAGTCTATGGGGTTCCCGTAATTACGAGTGGCTACGTGTGTGCACCCGTAATTACGGGAGCGTTGCTAGGCGATGTCAGGGGATAGTCACTGTCCAGGGTGCTGAAAGAGTTAACTGATCGGCACTAACTCTTTCAGCACCCGGGACAGTTAATAGTATTAAAAGTTAACTTACCTGCGTCTTCCTCCAGTCCGGCTTCCCGGGATGACGTTTCATCCCATGTGACCGCTGCACCCAATCACAGGCCAAACACAGGCTGCAGCGGTCACATGGACTGCCGAGTCATCCAGGGAGGTCGGACTGGATGTCAAAAGAGGGACGCGTCACCAAGACAACGGTACGTATGAACTTCTTTTACTTACAATCGCTGCGGAAACTCTGCCCGAAAGGGCTGCCCCTTCTCTCTTTCCAGCAATGATAGAGAAAAGGGGCTGCCGATTAGTGCAGAGAAAACGGGTCTGTAAATACGGGTGGAATACTGGTGACATCGGACCCGTATTTACGGGCACGGGTCCGTAAATACTGGTGGAATACGAGTTGAATACGTGTGAAAAAGGACTCGTATTTACGCCAGTATTTACGGGAGGAAAAAAATATGTTCGTGTGCATGAGGCCTTAATAAGGAGAATTAATTCATTTTTTTTTAAACATTTTATAGGCCAGCTCAAGAATGTAGTAAATTTAGGGAAACTCTTTAGGGAAACTCTTTACAAATCAAATTACAGTGATTGCATTTATGTTTGTATGCCTGTCTGACTCATCCTGATTCCTGGTCCATTAAAAAAAGAGAAATGTTTGAAATCTGTCATCACACTGACAAGTAATGCGCAGAACTATTAAACAGCAAAGTAGAATCGCAAATTTGATGCTAATATATGAACCAAAACGATTTTATTTGCTGTACTCAAAACTGTATCTTGTAACCTTATATCACCATTAGTAAACAGTATATTTGCAGCTACAAATATCTACAATTCATTCCTTTTTTCCCCACAATGATATATTTAGCCACAGTGCATGAGAATTAAACAATATATGTCTTTAGACTTCCCCAGTAACGGAGGTCTAGCTTCCAGATCAGTACGTTTAATGTAACATAAATTAGTTTAGCTGTAGCTCAGGAAACACTCTATATTGTTTCAGGTTGTTAACCACAAATGTCTTATAAAATGAAGCATGTTTACTGTCATTTTGCAGCAGTCATATCTTCCCTTATGAATTTGGCAATGCAGAATTTTAAAGATACCAGTGTGGGATTGTTATCATGCACAAGCCAAAGCTGTCAGGCCTCATTACTTCCAAGGCAAAAATTACAGAATAATGTATTAAGTGTCTGAGTAGAAACACGCACTGCACCAGTTCCATACCATGGTTACACGATGACACCATCAGACTACATAGTGAATTGCATCTCTGCAACCTCAGGTTTTCCCTGAAAGTCAGAGTCTGCGATCGTTATATGTACTGTAAATGGAGTAAGGGAGCAAAACAGCATGATTAAAACTGACTTTTGAGTCTAAAGAGGGTCCAATGTTCATAGGGCCTAGTAGACCCTCAGTGAAAGAAAGAGGCAACAGTATAGATTTTTCCTGTCCAATGCTTTTGCTTCCCATGGATCTAAGGATTATGTGTCAGAGGTGTCTGGCAGCTGCTAATCTCCCTCCTGTTCTATTGAATAATGTGCATTCTAAACCAAACCATTTGTCCAATTATTACTTTATTGCTCAAATTTTACATCTGGTTATGATACAATAGTGTGGTCCTACTGAAAACATTACCAATACACGTTGTAAAACTTACCATATGGTGTGATTGCAATTATTATTTTCCCTAAAAAAGTCTATGGGGGGGGGATATCAGAAAATTACAAATATACTGTAACTGCAAGGTCTCAAACAGCACTAATATGTTTGATTTGATGTTGTATTGGAATGGATCTCATCAAAACATGTTACAGTAGATATGTCGACCAGTTATTTGTGTCCATTAAGTTATGATAAATGTTTAACAGCAGAATTTGCACATAGGCAAGTAGATTTAACCCATTATTTCAAAATATAACTTCAATGCTTTCCATATGTTGAAACCAAAGAAATCCCAATTATCTTGTACAAAAATGGCTAGGATGTCATGGCCAGGTCCGCGGCCACCTCTACCCACTCCCACCATACACTTACCGTTCTTTGTGTCTTCATTGCCCGGGCCTCCACTGCGCAGCCCGGTTCACAGCCTCCCTTGTCACCACTCTACTCCAGGTCCTCACCCTTCTTCTAGGGCGCACGTGCTGAACCCCTCCCCTCTGAAGGGCCAGCGAGAGCAAATCCACCCAGCTTACCCAGGATACAAAAGGTACACTCGCCCTCTACTTTTGTCTTGAGCAAGCAGATCCTATTTTTTTTAACTTGTTATTGGATTACTGTTACCAACTCTGCCTGAATTTTTACCATGTCTTGTCTGCCACCTGCCCTGACTTTCTATCTCTCTTCCATTACGACCGCACTCTGCCTGACCTGACATTTGGCCCGTCTAACTATGAGTGAACAACTGCTGTCTGCCCTGACTTCTACTTTATTGCCTACTGTCTTTGGCACTGTGCTCACATCAGCCGTTCCCAATGGAGACTACTGTGTAGGTAGCAACCTGGGGATTCCTAGCAGCCAAGGCCACCTCTCTGTACGGAGGTTAAAGGGTGAAAACCTAGGAATCCCTTAGACTCCGCTACCCAGATTAGAACCAATCTATTGGCAACATGGGGGTTCACACCATCCTCTGCTGGCTTCATAGATTTAACCATCTGTTAGTGTTCATGCTACACCATTTACTCTGTTAATAATCCAAAAGCCAATGCCTTCCATTGAACTACACACACACATATATATATATATATATATATATATATATATATATATATATATATATATATATATATATATATATATATATATATATATATATAGAAGAAAGAAAAACTTTGCGGCACTCCAATTTGAAAAAATGGTGGTTTATTCAATCCAAATATAACAGCAACGTTTCAATCCTACATTAGGATCTTTCTCAAGCCTAGTGACACATCTAATACTCAAAATATATATAGGGTAGAGCCCATTTAACTTAATTGGTCTCATTATCATGAGTTACAGTGATACGTGTCTGAAAACATGTATTATAAATAGTTTAAGGTATCAAAAATAAACAGTAAAATGATACATAAAGTGTATTAGTGCATATACAATAATGTGCATCAAAATAAATAATATAACCCTGGTTAAAAACAACTGATTAGGCCATAATCATTTATGCAAACAGAAGTGTTGAAATATATCGTCATATGTCCACTCACCAATCAAAACTTCAGGAGTAACATTGGTATATAGAACCTTAGAAATACAGCGTGTTGTTCAGCTGTATCACTCGTGGCAATCAGGATGTAATGCCCCGAGGCGGAAGTAAAAAGTTGCTAAGCAGCAGGACGCATATGGAGCGCAATGATGATGTATTGCGTTCCAGTGCGTTCCACTGCTATGGTCATGTGAACGGCAGTATCTTAGGTTGCCAAGCAACCTATCCACAAATCCATGATCACAGAAACCAGTGGCATTATCGTATTAATACCAAAGCTAAATATAGCCCAAAGAGGTCCAAGATATACCAGAAGCATATAAGTGATATGCAACTAAGTGCTCCTACTAGTGGTAATGGAGATATCATATGCTGGTAAAGTGTAGCGTTTAAAACATTTTTCAACTTTATGGTGGCAGTTTAAAGATCCACACGTGGGTACAAAGGCCCCTGTCCACAATTACGTGTTCAGAGCGACCTTGTTCCCAAGGATTTCAGAACCCACTGGCAACGTTTTCACGTGCACAGGCAATCCCGATAACCCCTCACGTGTAACGGACCAATAGTACCATATTAACGACATTAAATCTTCATAATATAAATAATGTAGTAATATCTCAACATCACCTGAAGCTAGAAAGGAGACTAAGAATAATTCATTTAGGATAATATTTATATATAAGTACTTTATTAGTACATCTCAGGACCAAAGAAGACATAATATAGCGATGAAAAAATTTTTTTTGTTATATATTATTATTATTGGAAGCAAATATCCAAGATCCTGAAGTTCCGTTGGAAGTGGTATTCTGATCTAAAGAAATACAAAAAAAGAATGAGAATCATAAAATTCATCAAACATTTCTTTACACAAAAAAGAATATTTAAAAAAATGAACATACATGTGTCATTAGTATTGTCAGAGAAGAGAATGTCAGAGAAACCAAAAGTATAGAGCGGAGAATGTGTGTCCCTGTGGCCTTTTATACGTGGGGGAGACTACCTGTGCCTTTAAAACCCGTTTAAACAATCATCGCTTTTCAATTCGTAAAAAGAAACTGGATTTGCCAGTCGCTAAACATTTTTCAGAACATGGCCATAATGAAAGGGATTTAACATTCATGATCTTGGATCATATCCCGCCATTACAATATGGTGGTGATCGACATAGGGTTCTACATAAAAAAGAGTTGAGATGGATATTCTTATTGAACACACTGAGACCGTTTGGTCTCAATATAGAATTTGGTATAGATAGAATTGTAACGTGAGATACACACATTCTCCGCTCTATACTTTTGGTTTCTCTGACATTCTCTTCTCTGACAATACTAATGACACATGTATGTTCATTTTTTTAAATATTCTTTTTTGTGTAAAGAAATGTTTGATGAATTTTATGATTCTCATTCTTTTTTTGTATTTCTTTAGATCAGAATACCACTTCCAACGGAACTTCAGGATCTTGGATATTTGCTTCCAATAATAATAATATATAACAAAAAAATTTTTTTCATCGCTATATTATGTCTTCTTTGGTCCTGAGATGTACTAATAAAGTACTTATATATAAATATTATCCTAAATGAATTATTTCTAGTCTCCTTTCTAGCTTCAGGTGATGTTGAGATATTACTACATTATTTATATTATGAAGATTTAATGTCGTTAATATGGTACTATTGGTCCGTTACACGTGAGGGGTTATCGGGATTGCCTGTGCACGTGAAAACGTTGCCAGTGGGTTCTGAAATCCTTGGGAACAAGGTCGCTCTGAACACGTAATTGTGGACAGGGGCCTTTGTACCCACGTGTGGATCTTTAAACTGCCACCATAAAGTTGAAAAATGTTTTAAACGCTACACTTTACCAGCATATGATATCTCCATTACCACTAGTAGGAGCACTTAGTTGCATATCACTTATATGCTTCTGGTATATCTTGGACCTCTATGGGCTATATTTAGCTTTGGTATTAATACGATAATGCCACTGGTTTCTGTGATCATGGATTTGTGGATAGGTTGCTTGGCAACCTAAGATACTGTCGTTCACATGACCATAGCAGTGGAACGCACTGGAACGCAATACATCATCATTGCGCTCCATATGCGTCCTGCTGCTTAGCAACTTTTTACTTCCGCCTCGGGGCATTACATCCTGATTGCCACGAGTGATACAGCTGAACAACACGCTGTATTTCTAAGGTTCTATATACCAATGTTACTCCTGAAGTTTTGATTGGTGAGTGGACATATGACGATATATTTCAACACTTCTGTTTGCATAAATGATTATGGCCTAATCAGTTGTTTTTAACCAGGGTTATATTATTTATTTTGATGCACATTATTGTATATGCACTAATACACTTTATGTATCATTTTACTGTTTATTTTTGATACCTTAAACTATTTATAATACATGTTTTCAGACACGTATCACTGTAACTCATGATAATGAGACCAATTAAGTTAAATGGGCTCTACCCTATATATATTTTGAGTATTAGATGTGTCACTAGGCTTGAGAAAGATCCTAATGTAGGATTGAAACGTTGCTGTTATATTTGGATTGAATAAACCACCATTTTTTCAAATTGGAGTGCCGCAAAGTTTTTCTTTCTTCTATATACATCACGTCCGAGGATCGGGACGTTTTTTGCTGGCACCCGATTCACATTTATTCTGTGAGTGCTGCTGTCTTCTCTTTTGTATGTATATATATATATATATATATATATATATATATATATATATATATATATATAGCAAACAAGAAAGCAGCAGCACTCACACAGAATCAATCGATCAGGTGCCCAGCAAAAACGTCCCGATCGTCGGACGTGTAGTAGTATATAAAGAAAGAAGATTTGCAGCACTCCAATGTGAAAAAAGTGGTGGTTTATTCAATCCAAGAACAACAGCAACGTTTCAATCCTACAATAGGATCTTTATCAAGCTTGATAAAGATCCTGTTGTAGGATTGAAACGTTGCTGTTGTTCTTGGATTGAATAAACCACCACTTTTTTCACATTGGAGTGCTGCAAATTTTCTTTCTTTATATATATATATACATATATATATATATATATATATATATATATATATATATATATATGTATATATGTCACAAACACAGAAAGACATTTCAAGTAAAACCAGAACATACAGGCTTATTATAGTCAAATATCTCTCTAAAAAAAACAATTCAATGTGGGAGAAATTGTATTTTCGTCTCAGACTAATTACCATTATTACAATAGTCAAAATAATCCATTAGATATTTGTAAAAACAAAACAGTAAGCACTAAATATGTTCTTCATCCTTTTGATATTGCACGTAGTGATGTACAAGGATAGTATCAGTACAGTGACTACCTTAGAAGAACTTACAATCCAATTTTATTGTGCCGAGAGCGCAAGAAGATAAAGTACTTGCACAAAATCACAATCAGCTTACTATGTCTCACAGACAAGGTTCTCACAAGTCAAGGTCTTTTATTATTAAGAGATATATTCTTCTGCATGTCTAGATTTCTGATTCAGACATTAAAATCTACAATGTAGCTAAACTAGGATGATTATAACCGTAACATATATTATACAAGTTTTTAATAAAGTAATAATTTTATATTGTGTATATATAATTTTGTGATATGTTTTAAATCAGCCAAAGGAAAAAAATGCCTTGTCCAAAGATCTTTTTAAGTGTGCCAAAAATTATAAAATAACTTTCCATAAATAAATAGTACAAGCAAAGATAAGATACTCTGTAATATGTTTTATTACAGAGAAATGCCTCTTTCTCCACTTATCATGCTCACTTCTTTCTCCCCACCACCTGCCTTCTTAAAAGGGGCATTCCCATCTAAGATATTTATGGCACATGATATGCCATAAATGTCGGATAGATATGGGTCCTACCTCTCTAGAACAGGGCCACCTGACCCCCATCCTATATTCTGCAGCTGTCACTGGGCTCTGGCCACTAATTTACGAGGTAGCCAGATTTTCTGAAAGCAGCCAGGCAGATTTTGCTATGCTGTTTCAGGAACTCCCATAGAAGGGAAAAGGAATTATGGAAACATCGTAGCACAGCGAGTTTTGCTTTTTCCACAGCACATGAGCTCACTGTGCTACGCTGTTTTAGTAACTTCACTTCTATTCCATTCTATGGGAGTTCCAAAAACAGCGTAGCAGAACCTGCTTGGCTCTTTAAAGAAAACCTGCCCACCTCGTAAATTATTAGTAGCAGAAACTCATCAGCAGTGGCAGAAAGTAGGACGGCATCAGGGCAAATATTTTATTCTTACAGCTGCCCATAAAAGTCTATGGACGGGGAGTAGGAAGCAAAAGCATGAGACTAGTTGCTAGCAGTCTCCTATGCACGGCAAACATAGAAGATTATGCTGCCCTATCTGTATCTCTCAGACATTCTCATAAGCAACAGCAGAATGGATAACATTATACATCAGTAAGGAGTAGTGCAGCTGTAACTCCGGCACTGGGGTGAAAAACAATATTTACTAGGAAGCTGCAGCAGCATCTCAGTGTGTCTCTCTCTGTCTGTCTGTCTCTCTCTCTCTCTCTCTCTGCTGCTTCCTCCTCCTCCCTCTCCTCTCTTCATAGACTTCTATGGCAGCTGTTACCTGATCTCTCAGTGAAGCTAAGAATCATCTCTTCTCTGCTGTACGAATCTATTAGTGAATTCTTATTGAGTGAAGATTTAAATGGTCACTACATTTTCAACAACCTTTGCATAAATCAATAGTACCACCAAATATAACAAACTTTGTAATTTATCTTGTTAGAGAAAAATGCCTCTCTCCACTGATCAAGCTCCTCCCCCTTCCTCTAACTGTTTACTCACTCTGCATTTACTGCTTTTTTTCTGTCTCCTCAAGACAAGACAGACTATCAGCCCACTGAGGGATCAGGTTACAGTTGCCCATAGAAGTCTATTGAGAGGGGAGGGGAGGGGCGAGCAGGGGTGAGAGAGATGCAGAGAAACACAGATGCTGCAGAAGCTTACTGGTAAGTGCTATATCACTCTCGAGTACTGGATAATATCCTCCATGATGCTGCTTTTTCTTTATATGTGATAGATAGAGAAGAGAACATCTTTCCCTTCTATCTCGTGTGCAGCACTCTCCACACATACAATAGAGGGCTGTAATTCACATTACAACTAGAATGGAACACTTTCTTGCAGAAAAGCCAGAAATGAACACAGATGGCAACAGCATACAGATTTCTCTTTAAGAAAAAACTTGCTGACTTGCTGGTTTATTTACCAGGTGCTCACAAGACGTTACGGCTCCCGCTTGAGAAAGGCTCTAATGTGAGCCGAAACATTGCAGTATTCACTTAAATGGGAATGAACAGCAATACTAAATAAAGAACAGAGCTGTTTCTGGAAAAAATGAGATCTTCCTAAATCTATCTTTAAAAGCATAGGGTAGTTGGTTAAACATGGAACACTGGGGCAAATTTACTATTCAAAATGCTGTACGCCACATGTATTCACGGTTTTAGAAACTTTTTTTGCGCTGCGCTCCAAAAGGGTATAAGACTTGTAGGGAAAGGGGCATGACTGAAAGACCACCGTTGTGTCACAAACTTGCAAAAAACATTGCTGCAAAAGATCTGGCGGAATCTAAGCGAATGAAGAGGTGGCATAAGGAAGAGAAACGTGTCTAACATGTATAGCTAGACATGCCAAATTTCTCATACAGCATTCATCACTTTGATCAATCTAGCACATCTTCTGATTGACATTGTAAGTTTATGCTGTCAAAAACGTAGACAGTATTAATAAATCCGCCCCGTTGATTCTTCTGTATTCGGACCATTTAATTATATAGTCTAGGCCCATGACTACATCTACACCCTTTTCTTTTTGCCAGATGTTTTCAATATAATAAGCATAAGCAGAAGATTTTAATATAACAGACTTGGTGTGTTCCAAGCTGAGTGCATAAGTTGGCAGATAAGATATCTGAACAACGTTTCTCTGTGTTAGCTATGACCTTTATAAAACTAAATTGTTTCTGAAAATTTTATCCTCTAAGGGACAATATAATGGTCTCTTTCCCATAGAAACATTGGACCAGTTCCTTTTCAATCACTTAGGTCTTAACCCCTTCCCACTCCTGGACGTAATATTAGGTCATGGCAGCTGTATCGTTCGCGCTCCATGACCTAATAGTACGTCTCGGGAGTAACGGCCATTTCGGCCGTCCTCCCGACACATACATGAGCTGTGACAGCTGCTGTCTCGTACAGCAGCTGTCACAGCTCTTACAGTGGGGACCGATCGCTGTGTCCCCGCTGATTAACCCCTTAAAAGCCGCGTTCTATAGAGATCGCAGCTTTTTAGGGGTTAAGCTGCCATCGCCGGCCTGCTACACGATAGCGGCCGGCGATGGTGACTATGGCAACCGGACACCAAACAATGGCATCTGGCTGTGCCATAGACGGAAGCCTAGTGGGTCCTGACAACGTCAGGACCCACTATGCTTGCTGTCAGTGAGTAGCTGACAGTTCTAATACACTGCACTACGCATGTAGTGCAGTGAATTAGAATTGCGATCAGGGCCTCCTGCCCTCAAGTCCCCTAGTGGGACAAAGTAATAAAGTTAAAAAAAGTTAAAAAAAGATGTGTAAAAATAAGAAAATAAAAGTTTTAAAAGTATTAAAAGTAAAAATCCCCCTTTTCCCCTTATCAGTCATTTATTATTAATAAAAATATATAAACAAACAAACTATACATAATTGGTATCGCCGCGTCCGTAACGGCCTGAGCTACAAAATTATTTCGTTATTTATCCCGCACAGTGAACACCGTAAAAGAAAATAATAATAAACCGTACCACAATCACAATTGTTTGGTCACTTCACCTCCCAAAAAATGGAATAAAAAGAGATCAAAAAGTCGCATGTACCTAAAAATGGTACTAATCGAAACTACAGTTCGTTATGCAAAAAATAAGTCCTCGCACGGCTTTATTGATTGAAAAATAAAAAAGTTCTGGCGCTTAGAATATGGTAACACAAAAAGTGAATGATTTTTTACAAAACGTATTTTATTGTGCAAACGCCATAAGACATAAAAAAAAACTATAAACATCTGGTATCGCCGTAATCGTATCGCCCCGCAGAATAAAGTGAATATGTCATTTATAGCGCACGGTGAACGCTGTAAAAAAAATAGAATAAAAAACAATAGTAGAATTGCTGTTTTTTATTCACCACGCCACCTAAAAATAGAATAAAAACTGATCAAAAAGCCGCATGCACCCCAAGAAAACTACAATGGATTCCTCAAGGGGTCTAGTTTCCAAATTGGGGTCACTTTTGGGGGTTTTCCACTGTTTTGGCACCACAAGACCTCTTCAAACCGGACATGGTGCCTAATAAAAAAGAGGCCTCAAAATCCTCTAGGTGCTCCTTTGCTTCGGAGGCCGGTGCTTCAGTCCATTACCGCACTAGGGCCACATGTGGGATATTTCTCAAAACTGCAGAATCTGGGCAATACGTATTAAGTTGCGTTTCTCTGATAAATCCTTTTGTGTTATAAAAAAAATGGTATAAAGAGAATTTTCTGACAAAAAAAAATGTAAATTTCACCTCTACTTTGCTCTAAATTTCTGTGAAACACCTAAAGGGTTCATAAACTTTCTAAAATGGGGTGTTGATAGAGATTTCTAATATATGGGCCCCTCAAAGCAACTTCAGAACTGAACTGTAACCTAAAAAAATAAACAAATGAGGCAATACTTCACTTCTTACATTATACTGATAATGAGCCGTGCCCACCCCGAGATGACCCCAGTTTTAACCGTTTGTATAAACGAAGACCCCTATTAGACCGTTTCAGTGCCCAGTTTTCCCAAGCATACACCCCCGTATAGAATAGAAGTGTATTTCTATTGATGAGTCCCTGGTACATTTTAAAGGGAGGGTTCAATTCCGCGAGTACCTGCCGGGTAAGAGGGCAAGGTATGGCGTGAAGATGTATAAGCTGTGCGAGAGTGCATCAGGGTATACCTACAGGTTTAGGATATATGAAGGAAAGGCCATCCCCAAACCAGACTGCATCCTGGACTACAATAGGTACATGGGAGGGATGGACTTGTCAGATCAAGTCCTGAAGCCCTACAGCACCATGCGGTGTGGTATAAGAAGATGGCCGGGCACATCATACAGATGGCATTGTACAATGCGTACGTGCTACGTCGATGTGCAGGCCAGACGGGAACTTTCCTGGAATTTCAAGAGGTGATTATCAAGAACCTAATCTTTAGGGACCAAGAAGGGGGGGCACCCAGTACTTCTGGAAGCGGGGCCACACGCATCGTACCAGGGCGGCAACACTTTCCAGGAGAAGTTCCCCAAACTGGCAAGAAAGGAAAAAGTCAAAAGAGGTGCAAAGTCTGCTATAAGAGGGCGATAAGGGATGACACAATATATCAATGTGACGCGTGTCCCGAATAACCAGAGCTCTGTATGAAAGAGTGTTTTAAAATTTATCATACATCCCTTGATTTATAATTTACCCCAATTTTACTTACCCTGATGCACTCCGCACAGCTTATCCCCCCTCGTCTTTCCCTTCTGAGCCCTGCTGTGTGCCCAGGCAGCTGATAACAGCCACATGTAGGGTAATGCCATACCCGGGAGAACCCACATTACAGTTTATGGGGTGTAGGTCTCCAGTCAAAATGCTCACTACACCTCTAGATGAATGCCTTAAGGGTGTAGTTTTTAAAACGGGGTCACTTCTTGCGGGTTTCAACTGTACTGGTACCTCAGGTGCTTCTGCATACATGACTTTGCACTAGAAAATCCCCAGTAGGCCAAATGGTGGTCCTTTCCTTCTGAGCCCTCCCATGGGCCCAAACGGCAGTTTATCACCACAAATGGGGTATTGCGGCACTCAGAACAAATTGCGCAACAGAATGGGGTATTTTGTTTCTTGTGAAAAATTTTCAGCCAAAACTACATATTATTTGAAAAAAATGATTTTGTTTTCATTCCCAGCCCTGAATAAGTTCTGTGAAAAAACTATGGGGTCAAAATGGTCACAACACCCATAAATGAATTCCTTGAGGGGTGTAGTTTCCAAAATGGGGTAATTTGTGGTTGGTTTCTATGGCTTTGACACCTCTGGGGCTCTGCAAATGCGACATGGCACCCGAAAACCAATCCAGCAAAATCTGGACTCCAAAGAACAAATAGCGCTCCTTTCCTTCTGAGCCCTCCCATGTGCCCAAACGGCAGTTTATCACCACAAATGGGGTATTGTCGCACTCAGGACAAATTGGGCAACAAAATGGAGTATTTTATTTCTCGTGAAAATAAGAATTTTTGAGATAAAATGACATATTATTGGAAAAAATATATATTTTTTTAATTCCCAGCCCAATTCAAATAAGTTCTGTGAAGAAACTATGGGGTCTAAATGGTCACATTGCCCATACATGAATTCCTTGAGGTGTGTAGTTTCCAAAATGGGGTCACTTCTGGTGGGTTTCCATTGCTTTGATACCTCTGGGGCTCTGCAAATGTGACATGGCACCCGAAAACCAAACCAGCAAAATCTGTACTCCAAAGGACACACAGCGCTCCTTCCCTTCTGAGGCCTCCCATGGGACCAAACGGCAGTTTATCGCCACAAATGAGGTATTGCTGCACTCAAGAGAAATTGGGCAACAAAATGGAGTATTCTGTTCCCTGTGAAAATAAGAAATTTTGATAAAAAATTACATCTTATTGGAAAAAATTTCATTTTTTTAATGTCACAGCCCAATTGAAATAGGTGCTGTGAAAAAACTGTGCAGTCAAAATGCTAACAACAACCATAAATGAATTCCTTGAGGGGTGTCGTTTCCAAAATGGGGTCACTTCTGGTGGGTTTCCATTGCTTTGATACCTCTGAGGCTCTGCAAATGCGACATGGCACCCAAAAACCAAACCAGCAAAATCTGTACTCCAAAGAACACACAGCGCTCCTTCCCTTCTGAGCCCTCCCATGGGCCCAAACAGCAGTTTATCGCCATAAATGGGGTATTGCTGCACTCAGGAGAAATTGGGCAACAAAATGGAGTATTTTTTTCCCTGTGAAAATAAGAAATTTTGATAAAAAATTACATCTTATTGGAAAAAATGTCATTTTTTTTTTCATTTCACATCCCAATTCAAATACGTGCTGTGAAAAAACTGTGCGTTCAAAATGGTAACAACAACCATAAATGAATTCCTTGAGGGGTGTAGTTTCCAAAATGGGGTCACTATTGGGGGATTCCTACTGTTTTGGTACCTCAACACCTCTTCAAACCTGGCATGCTGCCTAAAATATATTCTAATAAAAAAAGAGGACTCAAAATGCACTAGGTACTTCTTTGCTTCTAGGGCTTGTGTTTTATTCCATGAGCGCAGCAGAGCCACATGTGGGACATTTCTTAAAACTGCAGAATCTGGACAATACATATTTAGTAGTGTTTCTCTGGTAAAACCTTCTGTGTTACAGAAAAAAAAATTAATAAAATTGAAATTCAGCAAGAAAAATAATATTTGCAAATTTCACCTCCACTTTGCTTTAATTCCTGTGAAATGCCTGAAGGGTTAAAAAACTTTCTAAATGCTGTTTTGAATACTTTGAGGGGTCTAGTTTTTAAAATGGGGTTCTTTATGTGGGTTTCTAATACATAGGCCCCTCAAAGCCACTTCAGAACTCAAGAGGTACCTTAAAAAAAAGGCTTTTGACATTTTCTTAAAAATATGAGAAAATGCTGTTTATGTTCTAAGCCTTGTAACGTCCAAGAAAAATAAAAGAATGTTCAAAAAACGATGCCAATCTAAAGTAGACATATGGGAAATGTGAACTAGTAACTATTTTGGGTGGTATAACCGTCTGTTTTACAAGCAGATGCATTTAAATTCTGAACAATGCAATTTTTTCAACATTTTCTCTACATTTTGCAAACACTGAATATATCGACCAAATTTTACCACGAACATGAAGCCCAATGTGTCATGAGAAAACAATCTCAGAATCGCTTGGGTAGGTTTAAGCATTCCGACGTTATTACCACATAAAGTGAAATATGTCAGATTTGAAAGATGGGCTCTGAGCCTTAAGGCCAAAACTAGGCTGCGTCCTTAAGGGGTTAAAGAGTCTAATTATCGTTCTTTTTATTCTATCTATTCATGAGTTATCAGAACACACCACAAGGTTTGACCACCAGTTTACTCTGATATACTTCAGGAGTAATCTCACAACTGCCATATTGTAGGTGGAATTTGCAATGCTTGCAGGCATTCTGACATCCTCCATGAATTTGGGGACATCACTGCATGATAATAGATTGAAGTTGAAATTGATTTATTTTTTCCTAATTTATTAACTGTTACTGTTAAATCAATGAATAAATGAAGAAAAATGAGCAATTATTATAAATTTGTGTTGAACTAGTACACAAAACTGATAAAATTCATGTTCAGTAAAAGGGACTGAACACAAGCAACATCTTGAAATATTTTATATCAAGAACTTCTAGAGCTGTTGAGATTTATGAAAACAACATAATAGGAACAACAAAAATGGTTCCTTAAAATAGGAAAAACCTTGAGCAAAAGATTCAAGCAATATAAAGCCATCAAAGGTTACATAGAAAGCAATGTATGTACAATGGTTTATAAAATGTATTAGAAAATATGTAGTATAATTTACAGCATAAGTCACAAAGCAATCATTCATCCTCAGTTATCTACTGAAATGAATTCATAGTCCCTTGTATGGTGACTTTTACTTTATGTCATCATTTAAAAGCAAGGATACATCAAACTCACTTTATAAGAATCTGTTGAATACTAAATACGTTTACAAAATATTCAGCCAAAGAACAAACTAAATTCAAATTTTACTTTGCATAGTAAAATGAAACAGCTTGTCAGGATGAAGAAAATCCACTTGATCAAACCATAGTAGCTTTGTCCTACAACTGAATCTGAGTGCATGGTTGTCTTCTGTAAAATAATTTAGCTCTGACAATAAAAGATACATTAAATGTTACAAATAATAAATATACCTGTGCATACCAACAATCTAGATATATGCCAGATAAGGCTGCAATCATTGTAGCATTTACAAGTCAATGGGGGAAAATTTAGGGGTGTGAGAAATTCTAGAAAGAATTCTACATGAGGAATTATTATGAAATTAGATTATATCGCAACTGTGCAATATTTTCGTAGTATACTTTTTGGAAAATGTTAGGACATTGCCACTATATCAATTTATAATTTAAGAGTATAATAGAAAATAGAAAAATCGATCATTTAAACTGCTGCATTAGAAATTATGCTTCTACTCAATAACATAGCCGTGTGTCTGTTCTGAGTCGGCAGCTGCAGGAATTATAGGGATTATAGGATATTAGAAAGTGGTTTACTTCTTTTTCCAGCCTCCATACCGCATCACAGTACAGAAATACTCTCTGCTGGAAGTAATGTTTTTCGGTGAGAATATCTTTGTAATGCAGCATCTGATGGAACTTGCCACTTTTTTTTTCTGTCAAATTCATGCAGACTGTTTCATAAAAAAAAAAACTAAGAGGTACTATAGGGTGTTAATAATTTCTATAGGTGTCATATTATGGTTTTGTAGAACTCGGAAGTTGTCAGGAGCTATACTACATTGATGTGTATAAGCCCTAAGGATTCCAACGGCTCCGCATACGCCTGCTGAGAATAGACTTCCAGCAGTAATTTACAGCAGATAGTTGTCTAAATTCTCTGCCTACATATTGGCATAATATCTGCTTTGTTTGTAATCAGATGTATTAGGAAATGTATTAGGAAATTCCCATAAAATAACTTACTTTTTATTGAAATCTTTGCTCAGTCTTTCTGAGATTTGCTTTATGTTCTTTAAAATGTTGTTAGATACTTCTCACTGTTTTAGCAGCAGACTCCAACTTTACATTGCAGTAACTGCTCTTCATAGTCTATTGCTAAGAAGAAAATGGGAATCACCCGACAGAATTTTAAAGGGCATCCTGCAAATCTCAGCTAGAATGAAGCTTGCTTTAGGCCTCACTCACACGAGCGTGGCGTTTTTGCGCGCGCAAAAACGCAGCGTTTTGCGTGCGCAAAAACGCAGCGTTTTGCGTGCGCAAAAACCACTTAACAGCTCCGTGTGGCAGCAGCATATGATGCGCGGCTGCGTGCTTTTCGCGCAGCCGCCATCATTATGACACTCCATTTGGATGTTTGTAAACAGAAAAGCACGTGGTGCTTTTCTGTTTACATTCATCCTTTTGACAGCTGTTGCGCGAATCACGCAGTTCGCACGGAAGTGCTTCCGTGCGGCAATCATGATTTTCACGCACCCATTGACTTCAATGGGTGCGTGATTCGCACAAAACGCCGAAACAACGGACATGTCGTGACTTTTTTTCAGCGGACTCACGCTGAGTAAAAATCACGCACATGTCCGCACGGCCCCATAGACTAATATAGCCCCGTGCGACGCGCGTGAAAAGCACGCGCGTTGCACGGACGTGATTCCCGTTCGTCTGAATAAAGCCTTAGGTTAATTTTTAACCTGACTTTTCAGAAATAGCTGCTAAACCTAAACACACTACAAAGTTTCTAAACATTATTTAACGAGAAGATACTGCAGTAGAAAACAAAAGCAGTTGGTTGCTGCACAGCAGTATGGGTGTGTAGTCTGGACCGCCCACTCATTGCCTGGTAAAAGCTGTGTGTGGCAAGTTCAGAAGACATGGCCTGTGAAGGAGTCAACAGATTTTTTATTTTTATTTTAATTTTTTTACTTCTCTTTTTCTGCGGTGTCTTCAGATCAACCAAAACTCAAACGTAATGCCATTTTATTACAAAACTGCAAAAAGAGCATCCATTTATTTAAAGAGGATCTGTCACAAATTTTTTTTAGTAATGCCCAATCTCCTACCTAATCTAATAGGCACTGTCACACTGATAATGCTAGTGAAAATTGTGTCCCAAAATGTTTATTTTTTAAAACATTTTGAGCTTTTTTCTAAATTTGCATGAGCCTATACTTGACAAATGGACGTCAACACCAGCGATTCGCCTGAGGTGGAGCTACCTCACAGCCTCTGATGTGTGCTATCAGCATAAAGCGGCTTCACACTGTGTAAGTGACTAAAGCTGAAGGGAAGGGGGATCACTTCAAACAGCCACATCTCGGGCTGTGGACCACCTAGACCAACAGCGGTTCTGGTGTCATATGAAAGAGGAGATTCTAATATGACATCAGGATCGAAGTTCTAGCTGTGAAACAACCGGAGATATCGCCAGTGCAATACATAGTCGGGAATGGAAGCTGTATACTATAAGATCACGCGGTGTTGCTGGGAAAGGAGAGAAGCTGTATACTATATGATCACGCTGTGTTGCTGGGAAGGGAGAGAAGCTGTATGCCGATTGGACAGAAACATACAGAAAACATTACACTGCCCAGAGGGAAAAGAAAGAGTCATCTCCTATTTGGCTATTATAGCCAAATTAGCATATTTAGAAAAATGCTCATAACTTTGCAAATAATAACAGTTTTTAAAAACAAATCAAACTGTAGTTATCAGCATCATAGCGTCTATTAGATTAGTTAAGAGATAGGGAATTAATTAACTAGTGGCATCCTCTTTAATGTCATTTTAAAGGGAACTTACACTTTGATTGAAGAGTGTAACACATCATTTACAATAATTTGTATATATTTGTCACCTGAACTTGGTTCAGTTTTCTTATTGTCATAACTGAGAACCTAATTTTAGATTACATTTTCAAAAATGATCTCCAACAAGACATTGAATATTTTCAGGAGCACAACACATTATGCATACACTACATTTATATTATTGATATGGAGTTCAGCATGATGAATTTTTTTGGGAAAAATTTGCACAGTTCCAGTGGCATTATATGGTTCCATTATAATTCTAATTATGTTTCTGACAAATGCATGTAGCCAACTTGGCCTGAAGAATAATATGTGTTTGGCTTGTAGTTAGAAAGAAAACAGAAAACAATAACAGGTTCATGAATATGATAATAAGCCCTCTAGCATGCAAATGACTTAGGCAGTATTCCATCACTTTAGTGCTAAAAACTCCAAAGTGAATAAAGAGATAATTATGTACCATAATTTCACTTCATGTACCTCTAATGCAGCTTTCTATAGCACAATGCTCTTAATTCAGCCTTTCTGATGAGCAGTAGTTCTATTAAAGGGGTTGCCCACTTTATGTGGACTCATTACTAATGTATGACAGGCTGTAATATCTACTATATACCAGTCCTTTTCAATGAATTAGAATATCATCAAAAGCTTAATTTCAGTAATTCAATTCAAAAAGTGAAACTCATATATTAAACAGATTCATTACACACAGAGTGATCTATTTCCAGCATTTTTTTTATTTTAATGTTGATGATTATGGCTAACAGATAATGAAAACTTAAAATATAGTCTCTCAGAAAATATTATATAAGCCCAATTTCAAAAATGATTTTTAATACCGAAATGTAGGCCTACAGAAAAGTATGTACAGTATATGCATTTAATACTTGGTCGGGGCTCCTTTTGCATGAATTACTGCAGCAATGTGGCGTGGCATGGAGGCGATCAGCCAGTGGCACTGCTGAGGTGTTATGGAGGCACAGGTTGCTTCATCACTGACTAGGGAAACTTTACAAAGTTAATTTTTTATTTCATTTGGATATCAAGGTCCCTGGGTCTGGAGGAAGACTGTGCTTGACTGGCCAGCAAACTCGCCTGACCTAAACCCCATAGAGAATCTATGGGGTATTGTAAAGAGGAAGATGAGAGACTCCAGACCCAACAATGCAGACCAGCTGAAGGCCGCTATCAAAGCAACATGGGCTTCCATAACACCTCAGCAGTGCCACAGGCTGATCGCCTCCATACCACGCAGCATTGATGCAGTAATTCATGCAAAAGCAGCCCCAACCAAGTATTGAGGGCAGATACTATACATACTTTTCAGTAGGCCTAAATTTCGGTTTTAAAAAGCATTTTTGAAATTTGGCTTATATAATATTCAAATTTTCTGAGAGACAAAATTTCGGGTTTTCATTAACTTTTAGCTGTAATCATCAACATTAAAAGAAAAAAATTGTGAAAATGGAACACTCTGTGTGTAATGAATATATATAATATAAGAGTTTCACTTATTGAATTTAATTACTGAAATAAATGAACTTTATTTGTTTTCAATTGTTTTTTAATGAAGAAAATAAACAAATATATTGTCAATTACATTGTAACATTTCCAGAATATTTCCATACAAATAATACATTTGTACAATGTATTACAGTTCATTCGACATTTTGAATGCAGTGTTTCATTCAGTAAGCAACATAAAAAGTATGAAAAGAAAAGAAAAGGAAGTACATAAGAGAAAAAAATCAAACGAATCAACCATCAACAGATGTAGAGTGAGGAAATTATGATCCACATGTTATGCATCATGTATATTTCAATACTAATGAGTCATACCCAAGACACTACACGAGATGGGATTGTTTATGTCAAATCGATATTATGTTTATGTAGCAAAATGCGGACATGAGGTTGACTAGTCCATGAAGCCCATAGCTTAAGACATTTCCCCCTGGTGCCCCTAGAGGTAGCAAAATGTTGTTTGTATTGAAAATGTAAAAACACTCTATTCAGTATATCAGATAGATTCAAAGCATACTCCATTTTCCAAGATTTAGCTATATGGTACCTAGAAGCAATGAGGATATGGCTTACAGGCCATCTATGGTTCAGCTGCATACCAAGTGGGAAAGTCCAAGTTGGGGATCCAGTCACCCAAATACTTCAGTGGAACATTTGTTAAAGGGCACAAGTACATTTTACAGTCACAAACTGCTTGAACAAATATCAGGCCCATATGTCTGGTAGTGGGTAATGTTTCCCTAGGAAAGGACAATCCCAACACTAATCCCAACAACACTGATCTGAGGTCATGTGGAGGAACATAAAAACACTCTATTTGTATCTATTTACCATCTGACTCTGAGAGCCAATAATCTTTTACATTGGCTAAGGAAGCCGCTAAGTAATAATGATAGATATTCGGCACTCTTATTTCTCCGACAGAAACACTAGTGATTAGTAGGCCCTTAGATATTCTAGCTTTATAACCCGTCCATACAAATTTGAAGAGGATAGTTTGTATCTCCGATATATAGGCTTTTGAGATAAACAATGGGATGGTCCTGAAATAATACAAAATTTTTGGTAGTAGCCACATTTGTACCAAATTAATTCTACCTATCCAAGAGATAAAGATGTCTGACGTCGTTTGAATTTGAGACCTCAAATGCACTAGTAATTCTGTAATATTAGCAGTAACAACCGTTTCAGGGTTGGAGGTCCGTTTAATCCCCAAATACACTGTGACTGTCCGCCCACCCAAAGGGAACCAACAAGGCTAACCTTCTCCTTTCTTGAGAAGATATATGTAGTGGTAGCATAGAAGATTTACTGGGATTTACCTTATAATAAGAAACTTCACTAAAGGCTTCTAACACATACTTTACCCTTGGAAGAGAGACAACAAGAGAGGTAATCATCAAGATTACGTCATCCGCGTACAATCCAATTTTATGTTCTAGCCTCCAAATTTGTATACCATTGATAGAAGTATCTTGTCGAATTAGGGATGCCAGTGGCTCCATAACAAGAACAAATATCAGGGGTAATAGCGGGCAACCCTGCCTTGCACTGTTCGCTAAATTAAAAGGTTGTGACAGTACTCTAGATACCAATACCTGGTTGGACGGAAACGCATACATAGCCATAATAGCATTGTGTATCCAACCAGTCATCCCAAATTTAGTCAGTACCTGTGAAAGTAATCGCCAATGGACCCTGTCAAATGCCTTTAGCAGGGGTAGATGTAGCATGAACAATGTGAAGCAAATTAAGTAACCTCCTGCATAGCTTGTCTCTTTTTAACACACCCAACATGATTAGGATCAATCAAGGTCGGTGTCACGTTGGGTTCGTGGACGCGATGGGCCATACCGCCTTGGCGGTATGGCAGCTGGCCAACAGTGTGCAGGTTAAAGTCTATAGTTCCTATAGGGTACCCTTGGCAGCTCGGAGAGTAGCAAGGCAGGCTCGGCTGGGACTAGGCAGCAGGCAGATGTCAGGCGTGGTGAAGCAGGACAGGCGTGGTATACAGCACAGTACGGCACACGACCAGGATAGCACAGGATACAGGGAATACTAACAGGAACACACTAGGAGACCATCGCATAGACAAACTTAGAGTATGACAACAACGCTCAGGCATAGAAGCAAGGGGTTGAACCCCCCTTATAGTCCAGGGCTCTCATGGGCTGAAACTTCATTCACCCTACGAGATCTGGCCGAGGTGAGTGGAAGTGAGCGGCTGGCGTCTCCTGAGGAGGAGACTGGGGCCAGCACTCGCCAATCCATGGCTGCGGCCATCAGGGGGAGAGTGAATCTGACAGCCCGCAGACACGGACATGACAGTCGGTAAAAAACGATTAAGTCGGCAAGCCAATACCTTAGCAAAAATATTCAAATCACAATTTAGTCGTGATATCGGCCTAAAATTACCTAGGGTAGTTGTTGTTTTACCAGGTTTGGGTAACGCTATTACAGTAGCAGCCAACATTTCCTTAGGCAAAGAGCCTCCTTGCAACACCCCATTAAACAGTCTAGTTAAGTGGCCTGTGAACAAGTCATAGAATGATTTATAATATTCACACGGCATGCCATCAAGGCCAGGGGCCTTTGAAGACTTAAGTAACTTAATGGCTTTGTAACGTCTATGGCCACGGCGCGTCGTTCTGACTTACCCTCTGACGGCCGTGGCCATGGACATGTGAGTTCACGGCGGCATCTCCCTCCAGGGAGACGCCGGTACTCACTTCCTGCTTCAGAGACTGTTTCCCGCCTTAAAGGGCCAGTGCGTGCACAATTGCAGGTAATCTGCAATCAGTCCAGAATGCTGCTGGACTATAAAAAGGGCTCTGCCCTCTTGATCATTGCCTGAGCGTTGTTGTATACTTAACTTTGTCTTGCAAATGGTCAGCCAGTTTTTTCCAGTTCCCAGTGTTACCCGTTCCTGCTGCCTGTACCCTGTATCCTGTGCTACTGTGCCTCTGTGCCGTCTAGAGTTGAAGTCGAGCTGTGTCTTCCGCTGCATCTGCTGTGTTACACCCACCGGGTGTCTGTCTGCTGCCGGAGCCTTATCTTAAGCCTGAATCACCTCTGTCTACATTTCCACAGGTACCCTTTCTGGACTATATCCAAGGAAAGAGATCAGCAGCACATCACAGTCCCAGAAAAACTCATGAGGGGCATTAAACAGGAGAAGCTTTCAATTGGTTCAGGCAGTGTCGAGTCGTAGCCAGTCCAACTCCAAATAGACACAAAGAAAATAGAGAAACCGCAGCACACACAGTTGTCAAGGTATCAAAAAAAGGTGTCTTTATTTCACCATAAATAGCGACATTTCGACCCAAGTGAGGGTCTTTTTCATGCAGGGGATTTCTTAACCAGTGTCATATCCACTTCACCCTGCACACCAGAGCATTTCTTTCAGATGGAGCCAGGATCGCATTCATTATCTCCTTACTTTCTGGCAAGGGCCTGGCGTGGGCGAACCCAATCTTTGAACAACAGGGACCCGAGACTTAAGACTACCAGGGGTTCGTGCAGTTATTTCGTACAGTGTTTGAGGAGCCTGGACGAGTCTCGTCGGCAGTCACTGCTATGCTGAACCTTCGCCAGGGTGACGCCTCCGTGGGCGAGTACACCATCCAGTTCTGGACCCTGGAAAGAACTGTCTTGGAACAATGAGGCGTTGGTAGCTTCCTTCTGGCATGGCCTATCACCCGAGATCAAGGACAAACTTGCTGCCGGGATCTAACATCTACCTTGGACAACCTCATTCTACTAGCCACTCGAGTGGATATAAGGCTCAAGGAAAGATCTCAAGACGTTCGACAAGAGAGATGGCTTCCTAGACTGGCACCCAACTTCCAGCAACCCCTCTTGCCTGCTTCTACTGCTCCACCCGAGGTTCCTATACAAGTGGACCGGATTAAACTGTCAGTTCAAGAGAAGAAGCGCAGGCGCACCTCTGGACTCTGCCTATATTGCAGCCTCGCTGGCCATGTCATGCGTCTGTGTCCCCAGAAGCAAAAAAACACAGACGCCAAGGATTGGTTGGAGAGACAACCCTGGGCGATACAGCATTTAATAGAGGTACTCTCCTCCAAACTTCATACTGAAGTCTTCCCCCCCGGCAGGAGCCGGGTTCTTCTTTGTCAAGAAAAAGGATGGTTCTCTGCGTCCTTGCATCGACTACCGGGGTCTCAACCAGAGACCACGGTAAAAAATAGGTATCCGTTGCCATTAATCTCTGAACTGTTTGATCGCGTACGTGGAGCCAAGATTTTTCTAAATGAGACCTGCATGGGGTTTACAACCTAATCCGGATTCGCCGGGGTGACGAATGGAAGACTGCATTTAACACCCATGACGGACACTATGAATATCTAGTAATGCCCTTCGGCCTGTGTAATGCTCCCGTGGTCTTCCAAGAGTTTGTTAATGACATCTTCCGTGACCTCCTCTATGTTTGTGTTGTGGTCTATCTTGATGACTTCTTGATTATTTTTCCAGATCCAATGACTCATCGGAGACATGTCCGTCAAGTTTTGTTACGGTTAAGGGAGAATCGTCCGTATGCCAAGTTGGAGAAGTGCGTGTATGAGAAGGATGCTCTACCCTTCCTGGGCTACATCATCTCGAATCAAGGTCTCAAGATGGATCCTGAAAAGGTAAAGTTCGTCCCGGAATGGCCACAGACTCAAGGCTTGAGGGCCATACAGCGCTTCCTGGGATTCGCCAATTTCTACAGACAGTTCATTCCAAACTTCTCCTCACTGACATCTCCTATCTCTAACCTAACCAAGAAAGGCATGAATGCCAAGGTGTGGACTCCAGAAGCAGAGGCCGCATTTAATAGCATGAAGATTGCCTTCACGTCAGCCTCTATCCTTCATCACCCAGATCTCGTTGGAGGTGGACGCCTCTTCTGTCCGTGTTGGTGCACTCCTGTTGCAGAGAGATTCCAAGGGCAAGTCAATGGTATGTGGCTATTACTCTAAGCTCTTCTCTTCCGCAGAATGCAACTACTCGATTGGGGATCAGGAGTTACTGGCCATTAAATTGTCTCTGGAGGAGTGGAGACATCTATTACAGGGCGCAGTTCATTCCATCTTGATATTTATGGACCACAAGAACCTCACTTATCTCCAGACGGCCCAACGACTGAATCCCCACTAGGCCAGGTGGTCGCTGTTCTTTGCTCGATTCCAGTTTGAGCTCCACTACCGCCCGGCCGACAAAAATGTGAGGGCCGATGCCTTGCCCAGGTCATTTAGAGAGATAGAGGACACTATGGAGTCTCCACAGAATATCATTAGCCTATCCTGCATCATCCCCGTGAACCCTCTGCAAGTTAGAGACATTCCCCCGGGGGGAGAATTTTTTTGCATCTGGCTGACAGAAGAAGAATCCTCCACTGGGGCACAGTTCCAAATTGGCAGGTCACGCGGGTGTCCGTAAGATCCGAAACCTGATTGTTCGTCAGTTCTGGTGGCCCACGCTGCCCATGGACATCACAGACTTTGTCTCCTCCTGCACAGTGTGCACAGCAAATAAAGTTGCCCACTCCAAACCGGCGTGTCTGCTCCAGCCGCTGCCTGTGCCCGATGCCCCCTGGCAACATATTGCTATGGACTTTGTCATGAACCTGCCTCTCTCTGCTGGTTGCAGTACGGTCTGGGTGGTCGTGGACCGATTCTCCAAGATGGCTCATTTCGTTCCACTGACCGGCCTACCGTCCTCTTCTCGACTGGCCAATCTCCTCGTCCAACACATCTTCCATCTGCACGGCTTGCCTTTACATATTGTGTTGGATCGGGGGTTCAGTTCACCTCAAAGTTCTGGGCCTCTGAGTACTCCTGGTTGGGAAGTTGGACTTTTCCTCTGCCTACCATCCCCAGTCCAATGGTCAATTCGAGTGAATAAATCAAATTATGGAGAACTATCTATGACACTTTATCTCCAGGCAGCATGATGACTGGGTGCACCCCTGCTTCCTTGGGCTGAGTTCTCCTACAACAACCTCACTAGTGAGTCCACCACTAAGAGTCCATTCTTCATCGTCTATGGCCAACACCTTCGAATACCTCTTCCGGTTTCCACTACGTCCCAGGTGCCTGCAGCTGACTCTGCATTCAGGGATTTTCTACAGATCTGGGAGCAGAACCGATCTTCTATTCTGCTGGCGGTCGACTGCATAAAAAGAAAGGCAGACACAAGAAGACGAGAGCCTCCCCAGTTCCTTCCAGGCACTAAGGACTGGCTGTCATCTAGGAATATCCAGCTGAGGGTGTCATCGTACAAGTTTGCTCCCAGGTTCATTGGACCCTTCAAGATTTTGCAACAAATCAACCCTGTTTCCTACAAGCTTCAACTGCCTCCTACCCTCTGTCGGTGCCTGATACGTTCGAGGTGCCAGCTGCTGACGCTGCTTTTGGGGACTTTCTGAAGATGTGGCAGCAGACTCGATCCTCCATCCTGCTGGTGTTCGACCGCATGAAGCGGAAGGCGGACTCAAGGAGAAGAGAACCTCCTCAGTTTCTTCCTGGCACGAAGGTCTGACTGTCCTCCAGGAATATTCGACTGAGAGTGCCATCATACAAATTTGCTCCCAGGTTCCTCTGACCATTCGAGATCCTACAGCAGATCAATCCTGTCACCTACAAGCTTCGGCTGCCTCCTACCCTCAAGATCCCCAACTCCATCTATATCTCCCTGCTGAAGCCCGTGATCTTGAACCACTACTCCAAAGACTTCCACTCCTGCAGTGGCTCCCAGCGGTTTATTTGAGACTTTTGAGGTTAAGGAGATCCTGGACACCAAGAGAGTGGGTGGAGAACCTTTTACTTGGTGGATTGGAGGGGCTTTGCTCCTGAAGAGAGGACCTGGGAGCCAGAAGAGAACCTCAATGCCCCTGGCTCCTGAAGAAGTTTCTCTCTCATTCTGGCCCCAAGAGGAGGGGGCATAAGAGGGGGGATACTGTCATGCCCATGGCCGCGGGCCGTCAGGCTCACTCACCTCCTGACGGCCGCAGCCATGGAACTGTGAGCGCTGGTCCCCATCTCCTCCTCAGGAGACGCCAGCGCTCACTTCCACTTCTTCAGGGCCGGGTCCCGTATTACTACAAAATTAGCCCATGAGCACCCCTTCCTGCCTTTCCTGAGCCTTGTTGTCGTTTACCCTAGTATGTCTATGTAAATGGCCTCCTAAGTGTTTCCTGTTCCCAATGTTTCCCATTCCTGCTACCTGTAACCTCTTTCCCGTGCTATCCTGGTCAAGTGCCGTGCCGAGCTGAAGTCTTGCTGTGCTGTGTACTATGCCTGTCCTGCTACGCCACGCCTGACGCCAGCCGAGTCTGTCTTGTTACTGTCTGAGCTACCACTGGTACACTATACAAACTATAGACTGTGATCTGTGTTCTGTTGGCCAGCAGCCATACCGTCAAGGCGGTACAGCCCATTGGTTCCACGTACCCAACATGATATACAGCATAAGTACATGTAGTTGTCTGTGGAGATCAGCAATTTGCGCTGTTATCTGCGGTGTAGACTGTAACTTATTTAATTGCTCCAAATGTTGCAGCTGAGTAAGGATAGAGTGTCGTTTAGCCTCTCTTTGATTTTTAGTAAATTAACCTTTTGATTATGTTCTAACTCATTGAGAAGGACTAGTATGTATATAACTTTCTAATACATCTTCATCAGCAGTTATGCTATTTTTTTTCATCCGAAAAGCCATGACCCCTGGTGAAGGAAGACCTTTTTCTCCTGCACCATGCCACTCTCGTCCAGCATACCGTAGCTCATGACCTGAAGGGCCATGTAAAAAGGCACGTTCATGCCTGAGTGCAGCTGAACTTCTGGGTGAACATCTGGGCATGCAGAGAAAGAAGCAGAGATAGAGGCACTGCCCACCGGCCCACTGCATTGTGCAGAGCAGGCTGACTGCATTGTAATACAGCCACTGCCCTTTCTGTGTTCCCTGCCTGGAGCCACTGAATGGAAATCATGTCCCTATTCCCCAGCCTCAAAAAGGTCCTGAATTTCCCTCACTCTCCTGCCTGCAATAAGTTACAGCAGCCTGGGTTTCTTAGCTGTTGTAACTTGATACAGAAACTGTCTCAGCAGTCAGGTCAGACAAGAGGTGCAGTGTAAAGAGCAGTAGAGTAAAATACAGGAGGATCAGTGCTGTCCTCTTCTCAGCTCACACACTGTACCTAAGGGCTCCCCTACTGCTGTCTTAGGCTGTTTGCATGATGTCCAGACTTCAGCTTTCTGAGGTAAGTTTACAGGTCAAAGGTATTGCTTTCTGTCTGCAATTCTTCCATGAAGACCACTTCTGGCCAGATTTATTCGAACAGTAGATGTGTGTATCTGGGTCCCTCTGGTTTTTGCTAGTTCTGAGCTGATGGCAGTGATGAAAATCTTCAGATTTCAAAGGGAAATAACCATCACGTGTCTTTGATCAGCTGCACTGTTTCCTCGGACGACCACTGCTTCTACGGTCCTCAACGTCTTTGTGCTTCTTCAAAAGAGCTTGAACAGCACATCTTGAAACTCCAGTCTGCTTTGACATCTTTGCCTGGGAGAGACCTTGCTGATGCAGTATGACTACCTGGTGTCTTGTTGTTCTGCTCAGTCTTGTCATTGTAGATCTATGTCATAAAACTGTCTTCCGCAACCTCCCCTTAGCAGAGTTTGGCTGTTCCTAATACAGTTTTAAGCCTCCTATGCAACTGTTTCTGTTACAGTTAATGACTGTGTTTTAACCTACATATAAAAATTCTGATCATTATCACCTTCTGGTATAATTGGTTAATCATATACCTGACCATAATCCTACAAAATTCATGACTTTGTGCAAGTGTTCCTAGAAGAATTGATGCTGTTTTGAAGGTAAAGGTTGGCCACACCAAATATTGATTTGATTTAGATTTCTCTTTTGTTCATTCACTTTGAATTTTGTTAATTGATAAAAATAAACTATTAACACTTCTATTTTTGAAAGCATTATTATTTTGCAGCATTTTTCCACAACTGCCTAAAACGTAAAACTTTTGCACAGCCGCCGAAGAGAGCACTATTATAGGAGCGGGATAATGTGGACAATTTATATAAATTATATATAAATAGTTTTCACGAATACACACTTGTTTTTGGGTTCTGTTTTTGGTCTGTGGCACTTTTTATATTTTAATCTGATGGTGGCCAATCCCTTTAATACCACAAAAAACACGGTCATTTTTACCATTTACCTCTGAGCAAAAAAATACTTTGAAGGCCGCTCACACAAAAATAAAAACACCAGCCTCTCTTCTCTTGTGTCATTAAAAAATGTAGTTTAGTAGTGTCCAATGCGCTGTTTGCACATAACACTACTGGAATATTTAAAAAAACAATGGCATATGTATGCAACTGTATAGACATACAGATGCATACATATGGGTTATATGTTCGGTGGCAGACTTCAAACATATACACCAAGTGTATAACCATTGTACGATGTGAATTGTGCCTTAGTTATATGTGCTTCTGGGAAAACAGGATGACAACGAATATTTCCACCATTTCACCCCTCCACCCCACATAGTGGTTACTCCAAGCTTTCCAAAAGTCCTGAAAGGTAAATAATCTCAGTTTTGCAAAACATCTTCCATTTCCATCTTGCTACATTACAAATATACCAGATATGATCAATACCGTATGATGTCTCAGAAGAAAAAAATGGGTTTACACTGCACCGCTGCATATTTTCTGTTTTCAAATAACCTTCCCGGTGCTCCGGTATAACAAGAACATTTAAATATACCCAGTACTTGCCATTTATTATGCAAGATGTCAACTTTCCAAACAAGCAACAAAAGCAAGAGATTATTTTCTTGCCTTAGAATGTAGAGCTTAAGTATTATCAGTGGGGGTTAAATTGCTTGAGTCCTCAGTAAGTGGACTGGTAATGTCTTCTGAGAAGAGCAACCTTTAGATGATTGAGCATTTGTAGTCAATCGCCCTGCTGCTTTATGTTATGCTTATTATGCTTTTAATCCCATTCTCTTGGTCGCTTGAAAGAAATCTGTCTTTTGCAAAGAGTAGATGTTTTATGTAGTGATATTCTTTTGCAGAAGAGTTATTTTGCAATAAAGTTTCATTGAGTATAACAAAAGTACATATTGTAAAGCTAAGTAGATATATTATAAAGTACATAATAATAATAATAATAATAATAATAATAATAATAATAATAATAATAATAATAATAATAATAATAATATAAACACCCTTTTTTAGTTTTTCCATCTTTACATTTAAAATGCTATAACTTTTTTATATTCCCGTCGACATGGCTGTATGAAGATTGTTTTTTTGCGGGATGAGTTATATTTTTCAATTGCACCATTTTGATTAACTTTTATTAACTTTATCCATTGTTCTATGCATTTTAAATTTACGCCGTTCACCATGCAGTGTAAATATTATGCTAGCTTTATTCTATGGCTCGGTACGATTATGACAATACCAAATATGCATTGTTTTTAGATTTTTTTACTACTTTTGCACAATAAAAACATTTTTTAACTTATCTAATTTTATTTTGCATCACTGCTTTACAAGAGTCATAACTTTTTTATTTTTCCGTGGATATCACCATATGAGGGCTGTTTTTTTGCAGGACTTAATTTGGGGTACATGAGACTTACTGATTAACCTTTGTTATTATTTTTTTGAGGGGGAAATGGGAAAAGATAGCAATTTTGCATATGTTTTTTGCGTTTTTTTTTTTTACGACATTCACCTTGCTGTTTAAATAATATGCAAACTTTTTATTGCTTGGGAGATTACGTATGGTGATGCCATATATGTGTAGTTTTTATTTATTTTCTACACTTATTAAATAAAACCACTTTTTATGAAAAAAAATTATTGTTTTTTTTTCTGTGTATCTTTATTAATAATTTTTATTTTACATAAATTATTTTTTCAGTCCCACTAGGGGACTTCCCTGTGTGAACTTTTGATCACTTATATAATGCTTTGGTATACTTTGTATACCAAAGCATTATTGCCTGTCATCGTAAAACTGACAGGCAATCTATTAGGGCGGGTTCACACGTGGCGGAATTTCACTTAAATTCCGCTGCGGACACTCCGCAGCGTTAATCCGCAGCGGTGCCGTTTGTCCATTGACTTACACTTTAATTTAGCAGTGTTCGTTTAGACGAGGCGTAAAATTCCGCTGCGGAGCATAGGCTGCGGAGCGGAATTTGGTGTCCGCAGCATGCTCTGTCTGTTGCGGAGCAGTGGCGGACTCATGGCGGAATTTCTCCATTGACTTCAATGGAGAGTCAAAATTCCGCAATGAAGTCCGCAGATATTATGTGTGCTGCGGAGCGTATTGGTTTTACTACCATGACATTTCTTCATTCTGGCTGGACCTATGTCTTTCTAGGTCTACAGCCAGACTGAGGAAGTCAATGGGGCTCCCGTAATGACGGGAGCGTTGCTAGGAGACGTCTGTAAATAGTCACTGTCCAGGGTGCTGAAAGAGTTAAGCGATCGGCAGTAACTGTTTCTGCACCCGGGACAGTGACTACCGATCTCAATATACATGTATCTGTAAAAAAACATATAAGTTCATACTTACCGAGAACTCCCTGCGTCTGTCTCCAGTCCGGCCTCCCAGGATGACGTTTCAGTGTAAGTGACGGCTGCAGCCAATCACAGGCCAAGCACAGGCTGCAGCGGTCACATGGACTGGCGCGTCATCCAGGGAGGTCGGGCTGGATGCCGAAAGAGGGACGCGTCACCAAGACAACGGCCGGTAAGTATGAAAATCGTTTATTTTCACTAGGGAAAGTGCTGTCCCTTCTCTCTATCCTGCACTGATAGGGAGAAGGGAAGCACTTTTCCCGCAGTCCGCAGCAGCTAGTCCGCATCAATGTACTGCACATTTTGTGCAGATCCGCAGCAGAATCTGCAACGCAGATTCTGTGCGGCATTGATGCGGACAGTTGCGGAGGAAATCCGCCACGTGTGGTCATGCCCTTAGGACGTGCCTCTGTCATGGCTTAATAGGCAGGACAGGCCTAGGGGCCTTTGTTGGGTTCCCGGCTGCCATGGCAACACATCAGCGGCCCGATTGCTTTGCGGGCCACCGATAGATGACAGAGGGAGATCCGTCCCTCTGTAAACTTTCGCAGATGCAGCGGTCGCTAATAACCGCTGCATCTGAGGGGTTAAACGGTCGCAATTGAAGGAAACTTTGATCGCTACCATTGGAGGAGGAACCCAGCTGTCATCAGACAGCCGATCACCAACTCCAGCCTGGATGGGACGCCCGTGCAGGACTCTAATTAGGCCGTCATGAAAAGGCAGCGACCTAGAATAATGCCCCTTAATGACAGCCGTGAAAAGGCGTATCAGCGGTCATTAAGGGGTTAATAAGAATTATTATTTTAAAGTGCCAATCATTTCAGGATGCTGTACATAGGAAATAACAAAAGGGTTTAACACCTTAACGACTAAGGACGGCTATATCCGTCCTATGCAGGAGCTAGTTCCCGCATAAGGACGGATATATTCATAGTTTGATCGCGTTGGGTATTTCCAAAAAAGGCACCAAAGCATTATATATGTGATCAGCAGATCGCATGGGAAAGTCGCCTAGTGGGACAAAAAAAAAAAAAAAGTAAAATAGTTGAATAAACTTTATGAAAAAGAAAAAAAAAAGATTACAGTAAAAATAAAAAGTGGTTTTATTTAGTAAAAGTGTCAAAACAAATAACACATACGCATATAAGGTATTGTCATGATCGTAACAACTCGAACAATAAAATTAGCACATTAATGAAACCGCCGGATGAACAGCGTCCAAAAAAAATGAAAAAACAATAGCAATTTTTTATTTTCTCCCATTCCCCCCGTAAAAAATAAAATAAAATAAAAGTTAATCAATAAGTCCCATGTACCCCATAATATTACTAATAAAAACTACACCTTGCCCCGCAAAAATCAAGCCCACATACGGCCACATTGACGGAAAAATAAAGAAGTTACGGCTCTTGGAATGCGGCGATGCAAAAACAAGTACATTTTTTCTAAAAGGAATTTTATTGTAAAAATTTAGGAAAACATATAAAACCTTTACATATTTGGTATCCCAATTATTATGCCGACCCATAGAATAAAGGTTTGCAGGAAGAAAAGACTTAGTGGACCATAAATAGCGCTGCTGGTAATAAAGATAGAAGCAGTTCCAGTATTTTGAAATACAAAAATAAACAATTTATTGAAAAAAACAGCAAGTACGGATGTAGCCATCTTTATCTTGACTTTTATTACATTAACCCCTTCCCGCACCTGGACGTAACTGTCCAGGTGAGCAGTAACTTCGCGCACCTGGGCGTACAGTTACGTCCGCGCTTTAACAGTTAACCGCCGCGCGGCGCTACACCGCAGCAGCGGTTAACTGTGCAGGGTGTCAGCCCTGCTCTCCCCGTTGCTGATCAGCGGCCTGTCGCCGCTGAAATCGGCAATCAACCCCTTTGATGCGGTGGTCGATTGCGATCACCACATCGAAGAGGTTTACAGCGGATCGGCAGCCCCCCACATGTATTTGCGGGGGCTGGCGATCCTTATCATGGCAACCAGAGGCCAGACAATGACCTCCGGGTTGCCATGTACGGAAGCCTCGGAGGATCCGCCTCCGGCCGGGCCTCCGATGCTTCCTGTCAGTGTGACTGTCACGTCACAATGACAGTTAGAACACATTACACTACGTGTGTAGTGTAATGTGTTCCAGCAGCGATCAGAGCTGCAAGTCTAAGTGTCCCCTAGTGGGACAAGTAAAAAAAGTAAAAAAAAGATAATAAAAATGTTTTTAAAAAGTGTAAAAATAAAAGTTAGAAGTGACATAAACAAAGAATGCTTTTTTTCCTATAATAAGTCTTTTATTATAGGAAAAAAATGAACACTTTAAAAAAAGTACACATATTTGGTATCGCCGTGTTCGTAACGACCCCAACTATAAAACTGTAATATTATTTTTCCCGCACGGTGAACACCGCAAAAAAAATAAACAAAAAACAGTGCCCGAATCACAATTTTTTGGTCACCACCCCTCCCAAAATATACAATAAAAAGTGATCAAAAAGTCGCACGTACGCCAAAATGGTACCAATACAAACTACATCCCGTCCCGCAAAAAACAAGCCGTTACAGCACTTTTTTGACTGAAAAATAAAAACGTTATGGCTCTCAGAATAGGGTGACACAAAAATGTATTTATTTTATAAATAAGAGATTTTATTGCACAAACGCTGCAAAACATAACAAAATTATATACATATGGTATCGCCGTAATCGTATCGACCCGCAGAATAAAGTATAATGGTCATTTATAGCCCAGGGTGAAGGCCATAAAAAAACGAATAAAAAACATTGTCAGAATTGATGGTTTTTGGTCACTTTGCTTGCCAAAAAATGGAATAAAACGTGATCCAAAAAATTTCTGGTACCCCAAAATGGTACCAATGAAAACCTACAGACTGTCCCGCAAAGAATAAACCCTCACACAGCTCCAGTGGTGAAAAAATAAAAAAGTTCTGGCTCCCAGATTATGGCGATGCAAAATGTGCAGAGTGTTCCAAAAGCGGATAAGATTGGGCGCCATTTACCAGTGCGACACTGGACACATATCTGCGGATTATTATTTATTTACTGCATTATTATACCCTCTTATTATACCCTGATGTACCCCGCACAGATAACATGTACCCTGATGTACCCCGCACAGATTACATATGCCCCCACATTACAAACTGAAACACCAGTAAAACCCCAAACAGAACAACTACCAAGCTACATCTGCGCCCCAAAAGCCAAATGGCGTCCCTCCCTTCTGAGCCCTGCAGCGTGCCCAAACACGAGTTTACGTCCACAGATATGGCATCGCCATACCCGGGAGAACCCGGTTAATATTTTATGAGGTATTTGTCTTCAGTGGCACAAACTGGGCATAACATGTAGTGCACTAAAATGGCATATGAGTGGAAAATTGTAATTTTCACTCTGCACCATGCGCTGCGCATTAACCCCTTCGCGCACCACAACATAGCATGTCTTAGTGTGGGGGGTGATGTATGGAGCGTCTCACGTGAAAAATAAAGAATTTAAAACGGCAAAATCGCTGTTTTTTTGGTCACCTTGGCTCTAGCTAAAAATGTAATAAAAAGTGCTCAAAAAGTTGTATGTACCAAAAAATGGTACCAATAAAAACGACCGCTCGTCCCTCAATAAATAAGCCCTCATACCGCTCTATTGACTGAAAAATAAAAAAGTTGTGGCTCTTGGAACGTGGGGAGGAAAAAACTAAAAAGGAAAAGAAAAAAATGGATCAGTCCAGAAAGGGTTAATTACTTTCTAATGAAAAACCATTTATGACCACACGTGGGGTATTGCCGTACTCGGGAGAAATTGCTTTACAAATGTTGGGCAGCTTTTACCCCCTTTATACTTTGTAAAATTGAAAAAAATGCAACATTTTACTGGAAGAAATGTTGATATTCATTTTCATGGCCCAATTCTAATAAATCCTGCAAAAGACTTGTGGGGTCTAAATGCCCACTATATCCCTAGATAGATTCTTTAAGTGGTGTAATTTCCACTTTGGGGGGTTTCCACTGTTTTGGCCTCTCAGGGGCTTTGCAAATGCCATTTCAGCTAAATTTGAGCTCCAAAAGCCAAATAGCGCTCCTTGCCTTCTAAGCCCCGCTGTGGGTCCAAACAGCACTTTATTACCACATATGGCGTATTTACGTAATCGGGAGAAATGGTTTTACAAATGTTGGGGTGCTTTTTCGCCTTTATTACTTGTAAAAATTAAAAATGGCTTTAATCGATTTTTACCTTTACAGAATTATTCTAATGAATTCAGCAAAACAACCGTGGGGTCAAAATACTAACTTTACCCCTAGAAAAATTCCTTGATGAGTGTAGTTCCCTCCAGTGCAATTCAAACGCGACATGGTACTGAAAATAATACCAGCAAAATCAGAATTTCAAAATCCAAATGGTGCTCCTTCCCTTCTGAGTCCTGCTGTGGGTCCAAACAGCAGTTTATTACCACATATGGGGTATTGCTATAATCAGGAGAAATTGCTTTACATATGTTGGGGTGTTTTTTCTCTTTTATTCCTTGAAGAAATTACAAATTTCTACGTTTTTTCAGAAAAAAAGTAGATTTTCACCTTCACAAACTAATTCAAATAAATGTAGCAAAAAAACTGTGGGTTCAAAATGCTAATTATACCCCTAGATAAATTCCCTGAGGGGTGTAGTTTCCAAAATGAGGTCACTTTTGGGGGTCTTTATTGTTTTGGCCCCACAAGACCTCTTCAAACCTGACATGGTACCTAAAATATATGCTAAAAAAAAGGAGGCCCCAAAATCCACTAGGTGCTCCTTTGCTTCTGAGGCCGGTGTTTCAGTCCATGACCGCACTAGGGCCACATGTGGGGTATTTCTAAAAACTGCAAAATCTGGGCAATAAATAATAAGTTAAATTTCTCGGGTGAAACCTCCTGTGGTACAGAAAAAATGTATTACAAATGAATTTTGTAAAAAAAAAATTAAATTTGTAACTTTCACCTCTACTTTGCTTTAATTCCTGTGAAACGCCTAAAGGGTTAATACACTTTCTGAATGCTGTCTTGAATACTTTGAGGGGTGCAGTTTTCAAAATGGGGTGATTTATGGGACTTTCTAATATATAAGACCCTCAAAGCCACTTCAGAACTGAATTGGTCCTTGTAAAAATCGCCTTTTGAAATTTTCTTGAAAATATGAGAAATCGCTGCTAAAGTTCTAAGTCTTGTAACATCCTAGAAAAATAAAAGAATGTACAAAAAACGATGCAAACATAAAGTAGACATATGGGTGAAGTTAACTAGTAACTATTTTGTGCGGTATTACTATCTGTTTTACAAGCAGATACATTTAAATTGAGAAAAATACTAATTTTTGCAAATTTTCTCCAAATCTTGGTGTTTTTTACAAATAAATATTGAATTTATCAACCAAATTTTTTCACTAACATAAAGTGCAATATGTCACGAGAAAACAATCTCAGAATCGCGTGGATAGGTAAAAGCATTCCGGAGTTATTACCACATAAAGTGACACATGTCAGATTTGAAAAATCGGCTTCGTCCTGAAGGCCAAAACAGGCTCAGTCCTGAAGGGGTTAAATACACAGTGCCAAGAAACTTGAACTTGAACTTTTCAATGGCTTTTGTTGTGTGATACCACGCTGCAGCAAGTTATCAGAATCAAGATAAACTTGGCTACATCTGTATAGTAAACATAAGCTTGCTGAGTGACAGACTGGCACAGAGGGAGTGACGGTCCTGCCAGCAGGGGCTTACAATCTACGAAATGACATGGTGATAAAGAAAACTGAATGAATAAGGCCTAATTCACACAAACGTGTCAGTTTTGCTCGCATAAAAAATTCATGGTTTTTCCTGCGTTGCAGTTCCATGTGACATCAGTGTATGGTGCGCGCGTATGTCATCAGTATGTCACGCGTATCACATCAGCAAAATAAACTTAAGGAGGTGTTTTTCTATTTTTTACAATTTCTTTAGCATCTGTTGCGTGAATCACGCACAGCACATGGATGTGCGTCCGTGTGCCGTCCGTGATTTTCACGCACCTATTTACTTCAATGGGTGTGTGATGCGCAAAATACGCACAAGTATAGGACATGCAGTAACTTTCACGCAGCAGACACACGCTGCGTGAAAAACACTGAATGTCTGATTGGCCCCATTGACTTGCATAGGTCATTGCGACGCGCGTAATTTTCACGCGCGTATAATGGACGTGAAATACGCTCGTGTAAATAAGGCCTTAGAATGTGTGGCTCTCATTTGAAATGCAGCTGGCTGCTTGACAGATTTTTTTTTTTTAATATTTTGTAAAAATGTCAGAGTTACCTTTTATGAGTATGTTTTCAGGCAACCTAGTGATGACCGAGCTATAAAGTTAGCATAAGGGCATGGCCCCATGTGGCATATTTCTTCCGCAACTGTCCGCATCAATGCCGCACAGAATCTGCGTTGCAGATTCTGTGGCGGATCTGCCCAAAATGTGCAGTAAATTGATGCGGACTGGCCGTTGCGTATTGAGGTGAAAGTTCCCTAGTGAAAGTAAAAGAAATTCATACTTACCGGCCGTTGTCTTGGTGACGCGTCCCTCTTTCGGCATCCAGCCCGAGCTCCCTGGATGACGCGGCAGTCCATGTGACCGCTGCAGCCTGTGATTGGCTGCAGCCGTCACTTAGACTGAAACGTCATCCTGGGAAGCCGGACTGGAGGAAGAAGCAGGGAGTTCTCGATAAGTATGAACTTCTATTTTTTTTACAGGTTGCTGTATATTGTGATCGGTAGTCACTGTCCAGGGTGCTGAAACAGTTACTGCCGATCGCTTAACTCTTGCAGCACCATGGACAGTGACTATTTACTGACGTCGCCTAGCAACGCTCCCGTAATTACGGGTGCACACACATAGTCACCCGTAATTATGGGAGCCCTATTGACTTCATCAGTCTGGCTGTAGACCTAGAAATACACATAGGTTCAGCCAGAATGAAGAAATGTCATGTTAAAAAACCAATACGCTCCGCAGCACACATAACATGTACATGACATCTGCGGACTTCATTGCGGAATTTTGAATCTCCATTGAAGTCAATGGAGAACTTCTGCAATGAGTCCGCAACCAGTCCGCCACAGGTCCGCAACATCCATTGTATGCTGCGGACACCAAATTCCGCACCGCAGTCTCTGCTCCGCAGCGGAATTTTCCGCATCGTCTAAACGAACCCTACTAAAAAGAAGTGGAAGGCAATGGAGAAACGGGTCCGCTGTGGATTAACGCTGCGGAGTGTCCGCAGCTGAATTCCAGAGCAATTCCGCCACGTGGGGCTTTGCCCTAACTGCTTAACAAAATGTCATTGTGGCAAAGTAGTCTTTAATGTACATCTGAGCCTAAAGCCCTGAAAACTAGTAAATAAGACATAATCGATTGCCTGACCTTTAAACTTTCAACTACAGATGATTTTAAAGGGGGTCTCCTACAATACAAAATGTTTTGTTAAAAGCCCAGTATCTTTTTAACATCAGAAAATAAACTGCCACATGCCCAAATTACCTTACTATATGCTTCCCTTCTATGTACGTTTACTTTGTTTCTTCAGTTTGTGCCGTTTTTGTCAATGAGCAAAGAGGGCAGTCCATCTGCTGAGTGTTTTTTACTGGGGAAATATAGTTACCCGAAGCACCGTGCATCTCCTCCTGACTGCAAGCACCTCTAACCTCCCATATGCATGTATTTACCAGCAACACTAGACAACTGTAGAGCACCACAATAGGGTACAAATAAAATAAATATGTCCTCTGTGGTGACAGAAATGATAAATGTAAACCTCAGTAATGTGCATTATGTAGTATGTACTATGCATGTCACCGACTTGTGTCTCTGTCACAGAGCTCCTGTGTTATACTGTCACAGGGCCAGCAGATGACGGTGTGAACTCACCTTATCACCAAGAGACGTGGGACTAAACAGGGGTCCCCTGGTCTTCACCCTTTAACCTCTGTACAGGGATTTGGACTTTGCTGCATGGGAAACCCAGGTCGCTACTCTTAGATTAGTCTCTCTTGGTGAAGGCCAACGTAACAGGTGTAATGACAGATAGCGTGATCAGGTGTAGAGGAAGGTCTAGGCAGTCTGCAAGGTATAAAATGGGTCATGCGTCTAATGGTCAGGGCAGGCGGCAATAGTTTGTCACAAGTAACAAGGCAAAAGGTCAGGGCAGGTGGCAGGCATGGATGGTCAAGATACATCCTGAGGTCAAAACAAAGGTAATCAAATAAATGAGAAAGCAGATATTCTAGGAACACAGGAACACTAGAAAACCAAAATTGCGCTGGAAAAGAACAAATACCCAGGGAAAATAGGTGAAAATATTTTTCATACGCTGGCCATAAAAAAACAAGGGTCAGCACGTGCGGACTTGTACCTAGCACAGAGCGTCAGCTGCAAGAGCGGCTAACGTTGCACTGTTTACTGCACTGATTGGAGAATAAATCCACTTTTCTGACGACATCTGTTTGGAGTGCTGCCTTTCTTTTCTACTTCTTGTTTGGACATTGTGGGATTTACAAGTCAGATCCCTGGAGGTCAGCACCCATCTGTGCCCTGGAGGCTTCTCTTGTTCTGCTGTGCTGCCCACACTCTCTTTCCAAGAGCGGCTACCAGATGCTGAGCTGTTGGAGAGGAGCGGCATTGACCAGGATGCCAGAAACAGATGCGTACAACGCAGGGAGCAGGGGCCATTATAGCAGCCCTAATAAGACCAGCACAACTCTGCCTGTACACATGAAAGGGTAAATAGGAGCAGATTAACCTTTTGTCCGTCTTCTGAGCTTTTGAAAAGCAGGAGAATGGTGATTATATAGTATGAGGAGGGGAGAGGGAGAGAGCTCTGCAAAACTTACCCACATGTCTCCATCACTATGAACAGCAACTCTGCCTGTGAAAAGGGTTAAGTGTGGGGAGGGGAGAGAAGGACATCAGAGAGACGACACTGATCTTACCTGTGTGCTAGATACAGAGAGACAGTGATTGTATAGAAGGGAAGGCAGGTTGAACTGAGCATGCTCAACCTAGATGAACTACTGAAGGACATGTCCAGTAGCAAGAAAGGTAAACCGAGATGGGGAAGGGAAAATTAAAGGGGTGAGAAGTCAGGAATGGTATTTGCAAAGATTAATGATTTAAGGTGTAGGACACAGACAGCCTCCATCCCTCTGATCACAAATGTTTATATTTATCATTTAATGTAGCAAACGGGAAGAAAATAATGATGATTTTTGCATTAGTGAAATTGGTTATAATAATTGTATAAGAGATTCTGAATTGAAAATGTCTAAATTTATATCACTGCTAAAAAAAAATGTAGATATGTATTTTTATCTGTTTTCTTTTTGGCAGGATAATATATATTCATTTTATTTTTCGAAGTGTAAGTTGAAAAATAGTATAAGAATAGCAATAATTTGCAGTGTTATTTGTTAAAGATGGACATTCAAAAATATTCTTGCAGGCAAGCAGAGATGAAAATCAATAGCTGTAGTTTCAAGAAATTTGGCATGAAGGATGCTTACGAAAACTCAGCCTGCACTTTTAGAATACCCATGGGAAATCAAAGTCAGGCCTAGCAAAAATAAAGTTGTTGATGGTTTGCTGAATTCATTTCTAAGGGGTGTGCACATAAAAATAATGTACTATATATCTGGACCCACAATATATGATTGCCCCTTACAAATGTTTCAAGAAGATTAACAAAACTAGACAGTTGGTGTTAAAGGGTTACTGTCATTTAAAAAAAAGAGACATAAAGATTTGTCAGTAGTTGTTATGAGACCCCACAAATCCCTAGAATGAAAGCGCAGACAACCTTTAGAGTTGCAAATAGGCACTGACACATAACATTTGTTACTTATTTGCTTGCTTATGGCATGATCGGAGAGATCTTTTTATTTGCATTTTTCAAAGTACATAAATACTTGTGTGAATAAACTTGGTCTGCATGCATGGTCCCTGGAATCTACGTTTGAGACAACCCCCATTCAAATGCCCTATTAGGACCTATAGATGCAATGAAGGCGAGTCCCCCACTTAGGAAAGCCCTTTATTTGTCAAATTCGAGAACCACTGCAAAGAGTGGCACTCGTTCTAGAATACTCGGCTTACACTTTCTATAAGGACACTTGCTTATTCATTTTACTTTATAGAAGAACCTCATACATTGATTCCTATGTACCCTCCTTGTGCATATCACATCCATAAAGTAATTTAATCTCGGGACGCAGAGCTGTATGGGCAGATTGTTTTGCCTTAGGCACATTGTACATACAGTTTACGCTATACAATTCTTGTGCATTGAACTCCATGTACAAAACTCACCCTATTTATGAGCTATAAATGAGCTGCAAGCATAGAGATCAATGTATACAGCTCAGCCATAGAGTACGCTGTTTAGGTTTGAGTATAGTAGAACACATACTTTCCATAAAGCACCAATCCCTGAGAACACAGCTCTCAGGCTCAACTTATAAACATGGTTATTTAACAATGTTATTTAAAATGAAAATTAATTGTTGACCCTATAGAATCTCTTTAATAACATTTTATGGAGCCACCAAAGGTGAACCTATTGTTTTAGAATAATTATCTATATTATATATATTATGACAAACAGGAAAACTATTTACAAGGTATTTTCTAAGTTTATGAACCGTTTGCACAGCCGGTGAGATAACTAAACAATCAGTAGCGAAGCGGATAAAGAGCCTAATACATAACCGTATTATTAAGGCCCATTTAGTAATGTGTCTTTAAATGTATTCCATGGGTTCCACATTTTCAAGAACTTATCATGAGTCCTTGATTTCCAGCTGGCCTGCTCCTACATTCTATACACCTGGTTAACTTTTCCAATCAATTTAAGAAGCGATGGAGACTCGGGTGAGCACCAGGCAAGTGGAATAAGGAGTTTGGCAGTTATTATCAAAAATGTGTACAAATCGTGTTTAGAGGGACGAAATAAAAGGAGTTCGGGCCCAAATAGAGTAAGGTTGGGAGTGCAAATATTCCTAATAGCTGTTTCTATTAAACTCCAAAAGCCTTGAATCCCACCAGATGTGAGTGTGACTACCTGGCCCCATCCCACACCTTCAACATACATTAAAATTATTTTCTATAAGAAATCTGGTGTTCTGTACCATCTTGAAGGAATTTTCCTGTGTTCGTATACATCTCAAGAAGCCATGTAAGTGTTTGAGAATTAAGTCGCCCTCCTCGTTCTGCATCTGGTGCCTGCTACGGCCGCAGCTGCTCTCCACTTGGTCCTAGCGCATGCGTGCGGCCCCGCGTTCATATTGGGTCAGCGCGCCAAAATCAACCTCTTCCAGAAATCCTGGTATAAAAGCCCCTCCTACCCTCGACTCCTTCATAGAACAATTTAGTTCCCTTGTGTTTCAAGTATCCCTGCTGTCTAGTTTTGAATTCCCATGTACTGGTCCTTGCTTGTTCTTACCATCCGTGCCTGTTGCCTGCCCTGGCCTTTAGCTACGTTTACCGTGACAAATCTCTTCCACCTACCCTGACTAATAGCAATGTAACCATATAAACCAAAGTCTGCCCAGACCTTTACCTCTCTAGACCAATCTTCTTTTATTTATGTCAACCGTCACCAAGGGAGACTATTCCATGGGTAGCGAAATGGGGTTCCCCCGCAGCGAAGTCCACATGTCTAAACAGGGGTTAAATAGTGAATACCAGGGCTTCCCTTAGACACCGCTCCCCGCAGTAGCCCCAAGTCAAATCCATGACGAGGAGGGTTCACACTGCCCCCTGCTGGCCCAGTTACAGCCCATTCCTCAGGCTTCGTGCCAGAAAGTAAACGTTGGTTGATTTTAGAAAGTTTGTATTTAGGTCGCCTTCAATTATTAGTATTGATACCGACAATTTGGTAGGGAAAGAATTCCAATGCAATGTCCCCTTTAAATTGCTCTGGAAAATTACCTTAAATAGCATTTATTTCATTTATACATTTTACATCAGTGAAACGTACGTCGGGATTATACCGACTCTAGAAATAGGGAAAGTCATCAGAGGGAGAGCAATAGTGTAGAATTTCAACTTACCTGTAGATTGCCTTGGCTATAGCGAACGTGAGCCCGGAACGGTGTGGACATCGCATCGCGTGAGAGGCGAGTCCAGATGACGTCATAGTCATCCAGTCTCCACACCGAGCCGTTGGTTGCCAGCGACCGAGGACGCACTTGTGGCTTTGCTCCCGCTGCTGGGAGGACAGTTTCGGCACAGTGTCGCAGTGAGAATTCACTGCTGACACTCAGTCACAACAGTATTGTGCTGCAGTTCCGGTTCACTGTCGGGGAAATAACCTGGGAATTTGTGAAGCGTGGTTGCGAGATATCGCTATAGTGCTTCATCTGCTTCCAGGTTCGAGCAACGATCTCGGTCCATGGATGTGAGTTTACAAACACAGTGTATAAGTTCGTCGACATATTTATATGACCCATTCAGAAAGGTTAAGCCAGGCAACCTGATATGGGTTTTGTCAATAATAAAAATTAAAATAAATAAATAAAAAAACAAAAATTACAAATACAAAAAACACACTATTCATACCCTATTGAGTACTCCCTCTTTAGTCCTGGTGATACAGACACAGCCTGTCACACAGAAGGGTGTCTAGAATCACTGGGAATCGATAATAAAAAATTTATAAAAATTACTCATGTAGAAATAATATGAGCTAAATAAAAAAATAAAAAAAAATTATAAAATAATAAATTTTGAACATAAATGAAATAAATGCTATTTAAGGTAATTTTCCAGAACAATTTAAAGGGGACATTGCATTGGAATTTATTTCCCTACCAAATTGTCGGTATCAATACTAAGGGTATGTTTACACGGCCTATTTACGGACGTAATTCGGGCGTTTTTGCCCCGAATTACGTCTGAAAATAGCGCCTCAATAGCGCTGACAAACATCTGCCCATTGAAAGCAATGGGCAGACGTTTGTCTGTTCACACGAGGCGTATATTTACGCGCCGCTGTCAAATGACGGTGCGTAAATTGACGCCCGCGTAGAAGAAGTGACCTGTCACTTCTTTGGCCGTAATTGGAGCCGCTATTCATTGACTCCAATGAATAGCAGCGCTAATTACGGCCGTAATTGACGCGGCGTTCAAGCGCCTGCACATGCCGGTACGGCTGAAATTACGGGGATGTTTTCAGGCTGAAACATCCCCGTAATTTCAGCCGTTACGGACCCCCGCCGTGTGAACATACCCTAATAATTGAAGGCAACCTAAATACAAACATAATAACAGTCTTGCCCCCTTCCTTTCTTCTCCCCAACCCAACATTGTGTGATTCACACTGGTGGTGCACACCTGGGCAAGAACTGATATTTCAAAGAAAATAATAGGAGGGTCTCTCTGTCTCTCTTTTTTCTCAGATTTTAGAAAGGACCATTTACAAGTTGGGTCAACCAACCATTAACATTTTAAGGCCTAGTGGAAATTACAAATGCTAGTAGCCATCTGCTTCACATTCTATCCATGTTCTGTTCACAGCTCTCCTTTGTCTACAAGGTGAATTGCTATGCACCCCTTTTGTGTGTAAAGTAATTCTGGTGCCATCATTAGTCAAACAGATAATAGTGTAGCACAATACAGACCATTAGAAAAATAATTTCATGGACATGATGAATAGAAGGATGAATTCATTTTTCACAGCATGCAAATAGGTAAATATTTCACGTTAGGAGTGATTGACTCTACCAAAGCCAATTACACTGATAAATTGATGTATTTGTTTTCGCACCCTCTGATATGTGATTTCCCTCCCGAGTAATGTTACTGTACATAATACAGGAAGCAAGCTCTTTCTTCTTTAGTTAGTAAAGAAAATTATCAATATTTTTCATTGTGAGGTTGACCTTTAAAAAAAATGAAAGAAAAAGTTAAAGGGTACAAGTTATATCAATACACTATTGTTTAATTTTGAATGTGGTCTACAGGATATGTGATAAATGTTATTCCTGTAAGGCTTGTAGATACAGTGCACTATGACACAGCTCAAATTATTGACTTACATATATTAAAATAATAACTCAACAACTATCTTTCTGAGTCATTTCCAATATCTAAAGGCACGATGCCGTGTGTAAAAGATTTTGGAAATGCTTCTGAAATTGTGTTTAATAAAAGAGAAGATGAAATCTTGCTGATTTTTGTACTCGGTTTCTTTGGTGTGATACATTGCTACAACTTACAGAAAACCTTCTAAAAACCCTAAAATTTTTCTTGCTTCAGAAAATCTTCAGCTATTAGTGAAGGTTTATTCATTGTTACCCTTTTTAATGGGACTCAAGATGTATCTGTAATGATGGGGGTAAGGAAACAGACAAGTGAGCCCTAATCTACCTGCCACTCAGTCCCTGCCTACTTGCAACGACCCGCCCTAGGCGACGGGGTACAACTGGGCGACGGTCCCTACGCTCAATAAGTGCACAACAGACAAACAGACAAGGGTACACAGAAGCAAGGGAAAAGGGGCAGTTGCCCACGGCAACACCGTAAGCAACAAGAGTGGTGAACGAGCCGAGTCAAACCAGGAGTGTACGAGGTACCAAACGCAGAGCAGGAGAGAAGTGAACAAGCCGAGTCAAACCAGGAGTGTACGAGGTACCAAATGCAGAGCAGGAGAGTAGTCAGTAAGCCAGGTTCAATATGAAGCAGGGTCAAATGGTTCAAGAAGCTGCAGCAGGGCCAGGAAACAAAACGAGAAGAATCACAAGCAAGGAGGAACAGGAAAGGCAGGTATAAATAGAGAGAGGGCGGGAGCTAGCTCCGTCTGGCCAGGCTGTGATAGGCTCTCCCACTCCTAAGCCTGCCATCCTGAGTGGTGGAAGATGGAGTCAGTCTCACAGACATAGAAGCAGGTGCAGACTGATTACCTATGGGCGTGGATACAGAAGCTGTGCCTGGCAGATCCTTAACAGTATCTATAAAATATTTTCTAGGGCACTTATTAGTCATTGAAAAAATATACATTCAATATCCTTTCAATGCTACTGTAATTTAATTTCAAGTAACAGTTCCATTATTGTCAATGTATTGACCACACAGTAACATTGACAAGTATTTAGGGAAATTAGTTTAAGAAGGAAATAGCTGAAATTACGTGGTTGAAATGGATGAGTGAACAAAGTAAATAAGGGCATGGGTACATTGCAGTACCCAGACAGATTATTAAACTTGACGGTTGTGCATATGTTTTCACACTTGCATGAGGGCTGTCATGTGAGCAGACTGGTCAATCATTGACTGCAGAAGTGACGTGTCAAAAATAGTGACTTCACTGCAGTGGGCCTAGGCTAGACAGCCCAAATACTGTACATAATGTATCATCCCTATGGATGACATTTCATCCCGCAGACATGTTAACAGAGATGTGGCGGATGACTCGAACAGCAGCAGTGAATGAACAGTGAGAAATTCTAAAGGTAAGTAGAGTGAGAAGTTTATAGGCTAGCATTTTGGACAAAGTGAAACAATTTTATTTTTATATCCTTGAAAAAACACTTCAACCCCTTCACCACTGCCATATGGCTATATACGTTCCAACTGCTAATGCCCTGTGCAGTTGACACGTAAATAGACATTTACAGCGTGCATCAGAGTTTAATAAGTGCAGAGCTGCTTCATCGTGAGCAGCTCTGCACTAATCTATGTGTCGCTCTCTCTACAAGTGCCGAGACCTTTTTGACTTAGTTTCATAAAACAAACAAGTGTTTTTTTTTTAATGAAACTAAGCTTACAATAAAGCAGCCTGCACTTCTCTCTCTCTCCCTGCTCTCTCCCCCATATGCCGGCACCCCCTCCCTCCTTCTCCCTCCATCCACGGCTTCTGCCCAGAAAAAATGGAGCCAGTGTGCTCGTTATCTTGGCATATAAGGAGCTGATGATCACCATGACTGTCTCATGGTGGTCATAGAAAAGTTTGCTTTAACTCTTAGCCTTCTTCACTCTCCAAAGGAGAGATAAATACTAATTGTTACTGAGCTGTAGCAGGATATATATATACATATATATATATATATATATATATATATATATATATATATATATATATATATATATATATATAGCTATATCTATCTATCTATCTATCTATCTAGATACATACCTAGATATAGATATATATATATATATATATATATATATATATATAGCAAAAGAAAATTTGCAGCACTCCAATGTGAAAAAAATGGTGGTTTATTCACTCCAGATACAACAGCAACGTTTCAATCCTACAATAGGATCTTTATCAAGCTTGATAAAGATCCTATTGTAGGATTGAAATGTTGCTGTTGTATCTGGAGTGAATAAACCACCATTTTTTTCACATTGGAGTGCTGCAAATTTTCTTTTGCTATATCTTACATTCCCTCCGAGGATCGGGACGTTTTGCTGGGCACCAGGTCAATGATTTCTGTGTGAGTGCTGCTGCCTTCTCTTTTGCTATATATATATATATATATATATATATATATATATATATATATATACATATATATATATATATATATATACATATATATATATATATATATATATATATATATATATATATATATATATAGATATATATATATATATATATAGATATATATATAGATAAATATATTAAAAAATAACAAAAGTGTTTTTTTTTCACATTTTTTGTGATTTGTCTGCTAATAAAAATTAAAAACATGTAATTAATTAAACTAATCTAGAAAATTAAAGCCTCATAAGTCTTGTAAATAACAAAGTAAAAATAGTTGTGATATTCAAAGCGGCTGCAAAGTTTAAAAAAGTGCACACCAGAAATGGAAAATTTGACCTGGACACAGGGGTATCAATGACCCATGGTCATGAAAGGGTTAATGTACACTTAAAGCATTACATAACACCAGCTGTTATCCTTTCTTTAACCCCTTCACGCACCAGGAGGTGCAGGTACGTCCTGGTTCAGAGAGCGAAGTATGGAGTGAGCTCATGCACTGGGCCCGCTCCATACGCTGTGGGTGTCAGCTGTGTATTACAGCTGACACCCTGCACTAACGGCCAGGAAAATCGCGATTACTAACAAATTGTTCTTTCTTTGTAAAAGTAGTAAAACATTTAAAAATACTATAAAAATTTGGTATCGCCGTAATCGTAGTAACCAGCAGAATAAAGTTAATTTGTAATTTTTACCTCACGATAAAAGACGTAAATGCGAAACCCCAACAAAAAAATTGGTAAAATCACAGTTTTTTCCAATTCCATCCCACATAGAATTTTTTTTCCGTTTACCAGTATATTATATGGTACATTAAAAAGTGCCAATAGAAACTACAACTCCTCCCACAAAAAACAAGCCTTCACAACACTCCATTGATGGAAAAATAAAAAAGTTATTGCTCAGGAAAGGCGGGGAGTAAGAAACAAAAACTAGAAAACAAAAAATGGCTGTGACTGCAACGGGTTAATATCTATGTTGGGAGAAAAAAATTAGGAATATAGAATGTGTCCTCCTTTAGTCCTAAACTTACCTATTGGGTAATGATGCTGGAAGTTGGAAATTCTGTCACAAATGGGTCCTTATTCTCCAACTATGTATTAATTCTGAGCTGATGAGATACACTATGTGTGATTTACAGTATATGGATAACTATCTGAACGTGTGATGTAAAATGACAACTGGTATGATATGTAGTGCCAAGCAACAGACAATTTATCATTAAAGTGCTTTGTTTGCTTGAGTAATTGGCTGGCAACCTGTGGTGGTTTCAGCTCGCGGTGCAATGTATCACATAAGGAGTCATTTCAAGCAAAGAGATTGAAAACTGGCAAAACAAGGACCTTACATTAGTACCATTTGGTAAAAAATAAAAATGCAATGATGATAGTGGAAATTGAAACCTGCAGTTTAATGTGAAATTCAACCGTTAATGCATTAATAAGGATGAATGAAAAAGAGGAAAAACGGAATTCTGTTCAATATACAAGTATGTATCTGTACATCATGCACAAAAGATCCTTTGATCATTTGACTTAAATGTAATTCTTCTCAAGCACTACCAAGAAATGTTTAGGAAGTAATATCAGAAATATCCTCTGAAAATAGAGCATTGTAATAAAACTATAAATTGCAATACAGTTGTATTGAGAAAAATAAAAAAGAGTCACTTGAAAGTATATACTGTAAGTCTCTTATATGAAAACTGCTGACACTAATATAAACTGTGTCCTTCAAAACATATGACTTGAATACTAAGTGACACAGTGACACGTCATGTCGTTGTAATTATGGATTTTGGAAAAATGTGATATGATTTATGCCAGCGCATTAATGAGAGGACATGTCACATGCAGACTAATCAGGTAAATATAATAGTAACGCTTGTTCAAACCACAAAAGCAATACTAAAATATATTTAAAAAAATAGGAGCAAAACAATAAAAAAAACTTCCAGCAGCCACATTTGTTGATGTTCCAAGAACTACAAAAGTGGCAATTAGTCAGAAAAGCAAATTAAAGTCAAGCACCTTCTTCTACCTGCTTAAAAATTAAAGTGGCTGTCCGGTTAGACAGTTTTATAGATATGATGTAAGGGTTGAATAGCTACAATATATTCAGCCTTGCCATCCTTTTTTTTTTCCTAAGATGGCGCTAGAGAGACTGTCGCCATGACTTCCAGTTCCAAACTACCACTTTACAGTGCTATTGGAAGCGGTAGTCTAAGACTGTGTTGAATCCTGTATAGGAATTGTCGGGTAACCGAAGAGAAGTGTCTGTCAGGATAACAACTATCACAACAAAAAATAACAATAAATCAACCTATATACTCATAAAGAGCTGAACTATTGAGTGCTCAGAGGTCCCCGAACTTTCGTTTGGGGGCGATATACTATGCCTGGGATTCACCTAAAAAGGCAATTTGGCAGAAGCATTGTTTGGTGAGTTCTGTGTGTCATTTATTCTCAGTCTATCAGCATTACTGAGAACAATGCTCACAATGATCATGATTGGCTGACAAATAGGAATCTCTTTAGAATTCCGCTCAATGTCCTTTTCTGCTGGATCACAGGTTCACTGCAGTGTTTATTAAGAAATTCCTTCTACAATATTGTTATATGATCACTCCTTTTATAGTGATTTCAATAATAGAACATGGCTACTAAAATGTTTTGTCATTCTCAAATAACAAAATGTGAGCATTGTTTACAGCAGTCAGAAAACTCTAAATGGAGTCAACAGAAGCTTTTGTGATGTGTCGATGATCAGGACGGAAACTCTGCGTACTCCATTCCAAGAATACAGACTGCCATAAATGGCTTCTGCTGGCAGTTCCTGCCTGACAGCCACAGGGATTATGATTGCCTTTTACTGTCATATCTATTATTGGAATTTGTGAAAGGAGCGACTCCATTAGTAACATTATATCAGGGAATTGCTGTGTTAGGATCTTTGTTGTGGTTTCCATCTGTAAAGGGAACCATAACGCTTTGCCATAGCCTGTCAAATAACGGATACCACGGGTTGTTCAATGGACCCCAATGGTACTACATGTAACGCTATTCTTCCCCTGAAGCACAGCCTAACTGTAATGTCGGGGTAGGGAGACAGACAGGGGAACCCTAATCTACCCGCCACTCAGTCCCTGCTTACTTGCACGGCCCGTCCTAGGTGACGGCGTACAACTGAGCAACGGTCCCTACGCTCAATAAGTGAACGACAGACAAACAGACAAGAGTACACAGAAGCTAAGGGAAATGGGACAGTTGCCCACGGCAACACTGTGAGCAACAAGAGTAGTGAACGAGCCGAGTCAAACCAGGAGTGTACGATGTACCAAACGCAGAGCAGGAGAGTAGTCAGTAAAGCCAGGGTCAATTTGAAGCAGAGGTCAATAGTACTAGCAGGAACAGCAGAGCCAGGAAACCAGACAGAATCACAGGCAAAGGAAGAGCAGGAAATGAAGGTATAAATAGACCGAGGGCGGGAGCTAGCTCCGTCTGGCCAGGCTGTGATAGGTTCTCCCACTCCTCAGCCTACCAGCCTGAGTGGTAGCAGATCGAGTCACTCTATCAGACCTAGGAGCAGATGCAGACTGATTAACCACGGGCGTTGACACAGAAGCAGTGTCTGGCAGATCCTTTACACTAACTCTCTCATATGGCTCCAAGCTGGAGATTCCCTTTATAGATATACTTAAATAGCAAAAAAATACTGTGTATTACACCTCCCAAACAAAAATGTTTACTCAATTTTACAATACTTTTTAAAGTGTAAGTTTTTTTATGATTGCTTTCCACTTTGTGGTAACATCTAAGATTTATATGTACCATGTGTATCATAAGGGTTTCTTCTATGTGACAGGATGCTACATGCGCTTAGATAATTGGAAACCTTACATCTATCATTGTTTTGTTTGTGCTTGTTTGGTTCCCATTGTAAAAAATAGATAAAGTCTGTTAACCTCTTCACGACCAGGCATGTTTTAGCCTTATTGACTAAACCATTTTTTTTTCATCCTCACATTCCAAGAGTAATTTTTGTGTCTATGTAGCTGTATTTTTTATTTTTTGCCGTTTACTGTGCAGTAAAAACAACATGCTTACTTTATGCTACAGGTTGGTATAAATGCGGTAATACCAAATATGTATAGTGCTTTTTTTTAATGTTTTAGCCCTTTTGCACGAAAAAACATGTTTTATAGACAACAGTCAATGTTGTGTTGCTTCACTTCGAAAGCCATAAGTGTTTTATTTTTCCATAGATGTAGCCATATGACAGCCTGTTTTTTGTGGGATAAGTTGACAATTTTTAATGGTACCATTTTGGGGTATGTATAATTTATTGACTATTTAAAAAAAAAAAAAATTTGAGGGGGAAGTAAAAAGACAATAAATTCACAAGCGTTTTTTGTTTACACTATGTGCTGTGCGCTATAAATAATAAATTCTCTTTATAACACGGGTCATTATGATTGCAGCAGTACCTAATATGTAGGTGAACTCAATTTTACATTTATTTATTTTTTGCCCCATTCTTTACAGCAGTATTCCATTAGATTATTGCCTGCCAGTGTATCATTGGCAGGCAACCTATTAGGCCATGTCTCTGGCAGGGTCTAATAGGCAGTTACGGATGGAAGACCTTTGGGGCCTCTGTTAGGCCCCTGGCTGCCATTCTAGCCCATTAGCACCCAGCAATTGTGTCCCGAGGCACCAATGGGCTGACAGAGGGAGCCCCCTCTCTCTGTCAAACACGTTAGATGCTATTGACTGCGGCATCTAATGGGTTAAGCTATCGAGATCAGAGTTATCTATGATCCCAGCAGTTCCGTCAGGAGTCCAGCTGAGTATAACAGCCATGCTGCTGTTGCTGATCTCGTTTACCCTCGAGAGCCGAGTAACGGATAAATCCGTCAGGATGTGACAACTAGCAACTGCTTAAGGCAGATATAACTTTCAATTGTCACTAAGGGGTTGGGTAAACTCTGTCTGTGGTAATCACAGGGCACCAAGTAATGAGATTTGCACTAAGTGTGCCAACAGTCTGCAATGCACTGCCATTAAAAGTTTAATATTCTAACAAAAAATATTCCAGATATATACACGGACGGTATCTGATATCCCACTTATAGAAAATTGATTTATTACTACTAGTATCTATTGTGGCTCTGTATTCTTATTCTATAAGGCCCCATGCACACAAACGTGCTTTTGCGGCCGCAATTCCCCCGAAAATCCACTGGAGAATTGCGGACCCATTCATTCCTATGGGGCCATGCGCACGACCGTGGTTTCCATGGTCCGTGCATGGCCCAGGAGCCCGGACCACAGAAAGAACGGGCATGTCTTATTATGACCGTGTTCTGCGGCCCAGGCTCATAGGAAATAATGGACGCAGCCATGTGTATGGCCCGCGATTTGCGGGCGGCTTGCGGGCGACACTCCGTCCCTGGCCGACCCAAAAATCACGGCCGTCCACATGGCTTCGGTCATGTGCATGAGGCATAAGTGTCTTTATTATGAATTTACTGTGTGTTTATAATATGTGCATTTATTTGTATTATACCTGCACTGTTTATGACACTTTCACATATTCTCTAAGCCCTGTTTCCCAACATATAATATATAGTTATATTGATAGCAGTAAAAGAGAGTTAGACCATTATGTTCAATCTATTATTTTTGTGCTGTATTAATCTAGATACATTTTTTTTTCAATCCATTGAGGATATAGGTTGACAACACTTCAAATACATTTTGTAGTTCTGAATTCACTTTGTTGATTGTGAAACCGTCTCTTCTTCACATAGAGGGGATACTACCTTGTTATATTTACAAACCTAGGTAAAAAGACATTCTTTCTTGACGTTGGATATATCTACAGTATACATAGTAATCTGTCAGTCTTCTACAGCCTGTAGAACCTGTCCAACTCTGCTATGTCTTTAGCATATACTGAAGCCTACAACTGTATATAGTTCTTTGTTTATATTCAGTCATTTATATAAAGGTTTTTCTTCATGAACATCGGTCTGTTTAATGTACTCCATTATTGGCCTTGGCAGTTGTTATATCGCTTTGGTTACTGCAATGCAGATGTTGGGGACTTGTTTCTCCTCAAAGTATTTGTTCTTACTGGTCAGCTAGATAGTAATAAGTGTTCTTTTGATATTCTTACAGTACTTATTGCCCTCATTTATTGCCAACTTTTCTGGAAAGAATAGCCATCAGGTAAAACCAACATACAGTCAACACATGAATGGCAACTCAAACAACCCATAGTCTATTGGTAGACTAAGACTATGCATTACCATGAAGAACCTCAATGAGTTTGAATTAAATGGTACTTCTATTTTCTTTGAGTGTTGTGCCAATGCTGAATTGTGTTAAAAAACATGAAGGTTAGAGTTATGGCTAAGGGCTAAGAGCCCTTTTACACCAGCCAATTATTGGGCAAACAAGCATTAACAGAACCCTCGTTCCTGATAATTGCCCTGTGTAAACAGGGCAACAATCAGCCGATAAACGAGCAAAGGCTCGTTCATCGGCTGATAGTTTCGCCATTTAAAATGATACAGTTATCGTTGTCGACAGCACATCTCCCTGTGTAAGCAGGGACATGTGCTGCTGACATGATAGAAATGTATGTGTATGAGCGATCAGAGTAATGAGCACTTGTCCCCATACTAGCTCCTTGTGAAAGGAGCAAACGAGCACTGATCAACAAGCTGTCTACTTGATCGGCGCTCGTTTACATGGCCCACATTAGGCCATGTAAGAGTACCCTAAGTTTTGTGCTGCATGCACATCCATAATGTAAGTAAGAAACAGGAAGTTTTCCACATCCCATACAACATGTACTATAATCCTCATAGTTCTTAGTACTGTTGTAGATATAATATAAATATAAATTGCAGAACACTTTTTTCAGAACTCTTCTAATATCTGAAGTTTAGAGTATATACAGAACAAGACATCTGACATAATGGCCCTAAATGTTCTCCGCCAGGTGAAAGAACAGGGACAGTTATCGAAAGGTAGATTTAGAGGCACTAAATCAGAATACAAGTGCAGAATGCCAGGAAGGACTAAATGAACACAGTGCATATAACGCCCTTTTGGAAAACAATTTTTGCTTTGACAGCTTGTTGGAAATTGAGTTACTACCAAAAATACATTTTTTTATCAACCAACTACCCTGAATGTGCAAATGACATTTGGATGACAATGCATCATGATTTTTAGCCCACAGTAGAATACATCATATAAGCAATTTAAAATATGTCATTTCCCAGCAAGGAAAGATTGCTGCATGAGGCAAACAAATATAAATTCAATAAATATGATTGGAATGGAACCTTGTTTGTGCTTGAAAGTTGTAGCTGATTGACTCGTGAATTGGATTTTCTTCCAGTATTAAAGGCCAACCTCACAGTTCATATGATGAAGATTCACTGACAACTAATTGTACACCAGCTTTGTTCTAGAACTGTTATTACAAGACGGAAATATCATCTGGGGAAGGCTACTTCATTGCAATTAAACCAGCTGCAATATAAGATTTGGCATCTCCATGAAAAGAAATATAGAAAATTATACTGTTGTTATTCTATTGATTAAAAAAAAGAGCAATTACAGATATGGGCAGAATTATAATGCCAAGTGACTCAAATGTCCTCAGTAGTATTGTGAGACAAAGAACTTAATAATAACCATTGCTGTGGTGTATATACACAGGCCAAAGAGGCTGTTGTGATATGAAAATAAAGAACAGTTCTACTTCTTATATTTACATCTTATATCTAAAGTTACATCTTAAATCTACATCTATATCTACCTCTTATATAGAATGTTCTTTCTACAGCTATGGAGACCACCGCACATGCAGTATAGCTAATATATAGCTTAGTGCAACCTTTCACTTTTACATCAGTGTTGATGGATTTTAGCCTACTTTTCTTTGTAGATTGTTGATGATTAATTGAGAAACATTGGTAGATTTCGATTGGTAGATTTAATTTGGTTTCTACTCAGCCATTTAGATGTAAACTTGGTTTTGTCTTTTGGATAATTTTCTTGCTTCGTAACCCAAGAATTTTCTGGTACAGTGAAAAAGTATTTTCAGTAATGTCAGGGGACCTAGATCATGAATCTCAGAATGATGCTCCTAGGGTCCTCTGACACGGCCAACATGGGCCGTGAAAACGAGTGCCGATCAACGAGACAGGTCGTTAATTGGCACTTGTTTGTTCCTTTCACAAAGTGCTAGTATGGGAACGAGTGCCCATTTCTACAATCGCTCATCCTCATACATTTCTATCATGTCGGCAGCACATCTTCCTGTTTACAAAGGGAGATGTGCTGCCGACAATGATAATATTTCTTGCAGCATAAACGATGCAATCAGCCGATGAACGAGCGTTTGCTCATTCTTCGGCTGATTGCTGCCCTGTTCAAGGCAATGATCGGGAACAAGCACCATAGCAGTGGTGTCCACCTTACTTCTCTCTTCTACTTTTCTTTTTTTCCCTCGAACACTAACTTTAGCTCAAGGCTTGAGCGACCTGCAGTACTTTTTATTTTTTTCCAGGATGTTTTATGACTTTTTGGATGCGTTGTCTCCATGGTAATTTCTAAGTCCAGATCCAAGTCCAGTCAGTGGGAACTTTCTATGAGGTAAGAGTAATAATTAAGAAAGGCTTGGTTCAGCACATATATGACAGTAGTCATATATGCTCCTCTGGTTATGGGAGGATGGTTGTTATGGTGTCCACATGCTCTGAGCTACTGGAGTTCTCTGCTTTCAGTGTCTATCTGTGTAAGTGTAATGTGTACATGTGAGCTATGACAGGACAATTGATTGGTTTAGAGCCATGAATTTGTGTCTGATGACTGCACAAAGTCGTGTGCTGAGATGCACACTAAACTGGGGACGGAGGAAAGAGGACAATTGTGCTTCACTTGGCACAGTATAGGATAAGGAGGTGGGAACGGGCAAACCTCAGTTACTATTGTTGAGACATTCCTAATGCTTCAATGTTACTGTACATTGGGTCAGCAGTGGTGGTCCGGTCTTGGTCTCTCATTTGTTACTTCCATTTACAGGTGTACGTATACTATCTATGCCAGTTTCATGTTTACACTATAGTAATTACAATGTGCATTTATTACTAACCGCCCACTATGATCCTGTGCATATAAATTGTATACGTTCTGACTAGTCTAGTTACTATCCTATTGGTGTAGGACCTTGACACTGTGTACTTATTTGGATCATCCATTTCTTTATTGCTCTGACTCCATTCATTACCTGCGATTGTTTTGCATTTCTTGTTTTTAATCTATGTCTATTGACGTATCATAAAAATACATAGTATTTTTTCAATACATGGTTATGATTTCTTCTGGGTTGGTTTCTTATTTATTCACTAAACATGGCTAGGCTCTTCGCACGACTGGGCTGGAAATCTACAGGCTTTTACACTTTTTCCAAAAGACAGGACAAATAGGAAAGGTGGGGGTGTATGTCTGTATGTGAGAAGTGATATGAAGGTGAGTGTGAATGAGACAATAGTGAGTGAAGATTGTGAGGAGGTTGAAACCTTGTGGGTGCAACTAGAAAGGGAGGTAAATACTGAAAAAAATACTTTTGATGTAATCTATAGACCCCCCAATATAACTGAGGAGATGGAAAGTCATCTATATAAACAGATGGAGCAGGCTGCACAGACGGGTACTGTAGTAATAATGGGAGATTTTTATTACCGGGATATTAATTGATGTCATTGTTCGGCTTCAACTGCAAAGGGGAGACATTTCCTCAACCTGTTGCAGGAAAATTTTATGGGTCAGTTTGTGGAAGACCCAACTAGAGGTGAAGCTCTGTTGGATCTGGTCATTTCTAATAATATGTTCGTGAAAACCTCGGTAACAGTGATCATAATATCGTTATAATTTACATATACTGTAAAAAACAAACACAGGCTGGGAGGGCAAAAACACTTAATTTTAAGAAAGCCAATTTCCCCAGGATGAAGGCTGCAATTCAAGATATAGACTGGGAAGAACTAATGTCAAATAATGGTACAAATAATAAATGGAAGATTTTAAAATCTACTTTGGGTAATTATAGTGCAAAATTTATTCCTATATGTAACAAGTATAAAAGACTAAAATTAAACCCCACATGGCTTACACCTTCTGTAAAAAGGGCAATAAATGACAAAAAAAGGGCATTTAAAAAATACAAATCTGGGGGTACAGCTGTAGCCTTTTTAAATTATAAAGAGCGTAATAAAATCTGTAAAAATGTAATAAAATTAGCAAAAATACAAAATGAAAGGCAGGTGGCCAAGGATAGTAAAACAAAACCCCAAAAATTCTACAAGTATATAAATGCAAAAAAAGCCAAGGTCTGAACATGTAGGACCCCTAGATGGTGGTAATGGGGAGTTGGTCACAGGGGATCAAGAGAAGGCAGAGTTACTAAATGGGTTCTTTAGCTCTGTATATACAGCAGAAGAAAGAGCAGCTGATGTAGCTGGTGCCAGTGCTGTTAATATATCAGTTGATATACTGAATTGGATGAATGTAGATATGGTCCAAGCTACATTAAATAAAATAAATGTGCACTAGGCCCCAGGACCAGATGGGTTACACCCTAAAATTCTTAGAGAGCTTAGTTCAGTTATTTCTGTCCCCCTTTTCATAATATTCATAATATTCAGAGATTCTCTAGTGACTGGTATATTGCCAAGGGACTGGCGCAGGGCAAATGTGGTGCCTATATTCAAAAAGGGCTCTAGGTCTTCCCCGGGTAATTATAGACCAGTAAGCTTAACATCCATCGTGGGGAAAATGTTTAAGGGGCTATTGAGGGACTATATACAGGATTATGTGACAAAAATTTGTATTATAAGTGATAGACAGCACGGTTTTACTAAGGACAGAAGTTGTCAAACTAACCTGATCTGTTTTTATGAAGAGGGGCCGCCGTGGATATAGTGTTTTTGGACTTTGCAAAGGCATTTGACACTGTCCCTCATTGACGTCTAATGGCTAAATTAAGGACTATAGGTTTAGAAAATATAGTTTGTAATTGGATTGAGAATTGGCTCAAGGACCATATCCAGGGAGTTGTGGTAAATGATTCCTACTCTGAATGGTACCCGGTTATAAGTGGTGTACCACAGGGTTCAGTGCTTGGACCTCTATTATTCAACTTATTTATTAATGATATAGAGGATGGGATTAATAGCACTATTTCTATTTTTGCAGATGACACCAAGCTATGTAGTAATGTTCAGTCTATAGAAGATGTTCATGAATTGCAAGCGGATTTAAACAAACTAAGTGTTTGGGCATCAAGTTGACAAATTAAGTTTAATGTAGATAAATGTAAAGTTATGCATCTGGGTACCAACAACCTGCATGCATCATATGTCCTAGGGGGAGCTACACCGGGGGAGTCACTTGTTGAGAAGGATCTGGGTGTACTTGTAAATTATAAACTAAATAACAGCATGCAGTGTCAATCAGCTGCTTCAAAGGCCAGCAAGATATTGTTGTGTATTAAAAGAGGCATGGACTCGCGGGCAGGATGTAATATTGCCACTTTACAAAGCATTAGTAAGGCCTCATCTAGAATATACAGTTCAGTTCTGGGCTCCAGTTAATAGAACGGATGCCCTAGAGTTGGGAAAAAATACAAAGAAGAGCAACGAAGCTAATAAGGGGCATGGAGAATCTAAGTTATGAGGAAAGATTAAAATAATTAAACCTATTTAGCCTTGAAAAAAGACGACTAAGGGGGGACATGATTAATTTATATAAATATATTAATGGCACATACAAAAAATATGGTGAAATCCTGTTCCATGTAAAACCCCCTCAAAAAACAAGGGGGCACTCCCTCCGTCTGGAGAAAAAAAGGTTCAATCTGCAGAGGCGACAAGCCTTCTTTACAGTGAGAACTGTAAATCTATGGAATAGTCTACCGCAGGAGCTGCTCACATCAGGGACAGTAGATGGCTTTAAAAAAGGGTTAGATAATTTCCTAGAACAAAAAAATATTAGCTCCTATGTGTAGAAATGTTTACCTTCCCTTTTACCGTCCCTTGGTTGATCTTGATGGACATGTGTCTTTTTTACTAAATATGTAACTATGTACCTAGGTCCACGTTACTATATGGGGCTTTTGCTCGGTTTTTCTAATGTTACTGTACATTGCTGTATTGGGAGAGTGCACGCAGAAGCAAATGGCGCTGTGTCTACCACAGCACCACTTTCTAGATATCTGTTATAATAGCTTAGTAACCGGCCACAGAAAAGGAGAAGCTAGGGAATGAGGAGCGGGGCCAAGAAACGGAAGACATGGGGGTATGGCGTTAAGATTTTTAATATAAATGAGATTTGGGGTAAAATGAAAATGAGAGTTGAAAATACCCCTTTAAAATTGTTTGCAACTCTTTCCAGATTGACTAACGTATTCAATAAAGTTTAATTCAATCTCTTGTAGACCTGGAACGAGCACTTAATGCATTAAGACTTTCTTTTGTTTCTGAATAACATAAGTTAAAAAAAATAAAATAATTTGCTGCAATCTGTCTATATTCATAAAACAATTCACATGTAGAGGAAAAAAATATGCGCAGAATTCAGGGCATGCTGTGGATTTTTACATTTGCAGGATGTCAATTCTGCTGCGGATTTGTCTTGGATTTTCATAGCAGATTTCACAGCAAATTTACAGCAAATTCTCAAGAATATAAGCAAGAAATTGTGCATGGTAACAGTGGACTTTGCCGCAGATTCGTGGATCTGCCACAGATTTGCTGCAAAATTATCAGCAATTTTTTTTTTTTTTGCCATATCTGCACTCACCCATAAAGGGTTATTCTTATCTAAAATATTTATGGCATATCCATGGGATATATCATAATTGTTTTCTATATGCAGGTACCAGCTCTGGGTCCCGAACCTATGTTGAGAACAGGGATCCCCAGACACTTCTATGGGAGCTACAGAACAGAATGGGGAGACCTGCGCACGTGCACGGCCAACTCTCTATTTTTTTTCTAAATGTTAAAAATTTTACGGCATTTTAAAAACCTTTCATTATGTAACCGTGATTGCTTGTTGTGAGGGGCAATGTACATACTAGGAGACATGAGGCTTCCTTAACTGGGAAACCTTCTGGAAATGACCTAACAGCCTTGTAAAATTTGTCTAAATTTTCTCATCCTCATATGTAAATAGTAAATATTCTAATACAATTGCCCTCATTTGGGATATCTGTGGATTGTATTGGGACACTAAAGAAGGTTTGGTTGATTTTTTTTTTCTATACTGCATGAATTTATAAAACATAGGAGGTTATTATGATATTTAGAGACTTTTTTTAATTTGATCTACTTGGGGAAACTGTACTGAAATCAGTTTTTTTTTTTAATTTTGTGTTTCCGCATGAAAAACTTTGAGTTATCTACAATTGCTTTTTGCATTCATTAATTCACCCATTGATTTAACAATATGTTTTAGAAAACAGCTAACATTGCAAGTTTGGCCAAAGATGGAGAATATTGTTATACTTTCTGTATTTTTAACAAGTATTGTCATTAAATGACTGGTGGCCTGGAGAATATATTCTTTAAGTTCAGGGGTACAAGTGCCACATTTGTCAAGGTGATGATGTAAGCTGTTATAGCAACATTATGTGGCATTGAAGTGTGAAAAAAAACGTGATATCACAACTTAGCCAAGAAAAGCTGTCACTCCATAATTTATTAGGAAAGAATTTAAGGACAACTCAACTGTCCTTTAGATATCCGACTTACTTTAGGAGGACATCCATATAGATCCATAAGATGAAGTCCAGTGCAGTGAAAAAACGTGTCACTTTACATAAGAGAGTATCCTTCTGAACAACTGCATCTCTTGATCAGCTGTACATTGATTTTAGTACATAGAAACAAGTGTAATGTCCACGGCCGCGGACCGTGGTTCTGACTCATCCCTCGACGGCTCCGGCCATAGATCTGTGAGTGCTGGCCTGCGTTTCCTCCCCAGGAGACGCCAGCACTCACTTCCGCTCTGTTCTGCAGTGTCCTGTAGAGTGCGCGCGCATGCTCGTGCCCTGCCTTAAAGGGCCAGCGCACATGAAAATATGTTCTAATTAGCCCTAATCACCATGGACTTCTAAAGGGGCCCTGCCCTGTCACTCCTTGCCTGAGCGTTGTTTGTATTCCTGTATTCTATTAGTCTTGCAAATGGTGCCTTAGTCATATCCTGCTCCCTGTGTTCCCGTGCCCAGCTACCTATATCTTGTATCCCATGCTGTATCGTATGCCATCTCTAGTGTTGGAGTCGTGTTGTGCTGTCTACTTCGCCTACCTGACTTACACCACGTCTGGTGTCATCTGCCACGTTTTGCATCACCTGCCGCCAAGGTCACATCTGTGCCTAAGCCATTGCTACTGTCTGGACTATTACAGGTACCCTTGCGCTCAGGCTTTATATTGACTTGGTACACTTTTGTTTAACCAGCTGCTACCCCGCTACGGCAGTGCGGCCTAGTGGGTCCACATACCCACAGATCGTGACAGTACGCTAAGGCCATGGACTCCGCTGGTCAAACCAAGACCATGGCGACATCACAAGTCATATATAGCGGCCAGCCGCTATTCTACTAAAAAGCGCCAGTATACTTCTAATCAGTCCCCAGAACGGCTCAGTGCCTGATTAAGGTCTCGCAACCAAAACATTGCACTAAGCAACTGGCATCACAGAGAAAAACAAAATAAAAAATAATTTTTCACTTTCCAAGAGTGTGCCGAATACTTTTTTAGACATCACAAGTCATGCGGGCAGATATGCTAGCCCACCAGTCATGACAGGACTAACTCCTCCAGGCGGTGAACATTATGGCACATCGGCTGGATATGCAAGCTGCAGCCACGGCAGCTCCTATTGCTCCTGCTGTTCCTCCTATTACACCTCCTAGCAGTACCGATTCCCAATTCTCTCTGCCACTACCTCCTCACTACGACGGAGACACGAGAATCTGCAGGGGATTTCTGAACCAATGTCAGATCCACTTCAGTCTACATGCCAGAGCATTTCCTTCCGATGGCGCAAGGATCGCATTCATAGTCTCTCTTCTTACTGGCAAGGCCCTGGCATGGGCGAACCCCATCTGGGAACGTCAGGTACCAGAGATCCGTCACTTACAGTGTTTCCTACAGACTTTCCGTACTGTATTTGAGGAACCTGGGCGAGTCTCTTCAGCAGCTGCATCCTGCTGACCCTGGTCCCTTAGTCGTATCCTGTTTCGTGTGTTCCCGTGCCCTGCTGCCCTGCTACCTCTAACCTGTATCCTGTGCTGTATTTGTTACTGTGCCATCTTTAGTGTTGGAGTCATGTTGGGCCGTCTACGACGCCTGCTGACTTACACCGCGTCTGGTGTCATCTGCCACGTTTTGCATCACCTGCCACCAAGATCCCATCTGTGCCTAAGCCGTTGCTACTGTCTGGACTATTACAGGTACCCTTGTGCTCGGACTTTATATTGACTTGGTACACTGTTGTAAGTAGGCATTAGTTCAGCAGGAATCTACACTTTTCACATCCTTTCTATGAAAGATAGCCATTGCTTTATTTCTGTAGAGCAAGAAATGTTATTACATTGAAATGTAATTGCAACGCACTATGTAATTCAGAATGGATTAAGAAAGGTATTGAATGGGAGCCCAGATTTGCATGACGGCTATTTCTAGGCATTTATAAACATTCTTTGGAATGTAGCATTCGGGCAAACAGAAATGTGTGGCACCTACAGACAATGGGTATATTGTGCATGGTTATTTATTTTGCACAAACACACTAGCCAATATTTCGAAACTTGTTTTAAAATGAACTCAAACATATCAACTTCAATCCAGAACTCTGTCCAATTAATGGCGGATGTTTATGAATGTCAGAGGAGGCATTCACAAGGTGAAAATGAGCCAAGTAATATCTTACTGGTATAAAGAAAATGATAACATTTACATACATAAACCTGAGATTCTTAATTATCTTTTTTTTCTTTCTTTTTTTTGGTAAATATTTTGACATTACATAATATACAAAGGCCAAGTTTTCAAATAAAATTAGCAGTGGCTTCTTAAATACTACAGGAAAGCAATGAATAGATGTAGTTTTGATGTAGTCCTGATGTGATTAAAGGTGCTGTTCAATGGATATGAAGTGATTAGAATGCAACACAACAAGCATATGTGAACCCCCGATAATGATCACAGCAAACTGACAGATTTTAATATTAGTTTTTTATTGTTAATATGACTTCAATTTTGAATAAAACCTTTACGCTATGTTAATAAATCACAAATAATATATATTTAATACATTGTTGCAGAGGCGTAGCTAGGTTCTCCTGCACCGGGGGCAAAGATTTAGATTGGCGCCCCCGAACTTATTTCCCGACATCTCTTTCCCCCTCGCCATGTTTGCTTTCTCTACCAATCAATAAGGTGTAATCTTTTTTCACAATTTTTTTAATGTAACTCCAGCATAAAAGCATTTCTACAATTTACAAGCGATATCGTTATATAATGTAATTAACATAACAATAAATTAAAAGAACATAAATTAAAGAGGCCACACACAGCCCCCTGTAGATAGCGCCACAAACAGCCCCCTTGTAGATAGTGTTACACACATCCCCCCTTGTAGATAGCGCACACACAGCCCCCCTTGTAAATAGCGCCACACAGCCACCCTTGTAGATAGTGCCACACACAGCCCGCTTCCCCCTTTGTAGATAGCGGCACACTCCCCCCCTTGTAGATAGTGCCACAGACAGCCCGCTTCCCCCCTTGTAGATAGCGGCACACTCCCCCCCTTGTAGATAGTGCCACACACAGCTCGCTTCCCCCCTTGTAGATAGCGGCACACTCCACCCCTTGTAAATAACGGCACACTCCTCCCCTTGTAGATAGTGCCACACAGCCCGCTGCCCCTTTGTAAATAGCGCCACACTCCCCCCCTTGTAAATAGTGCCACATTCCCCCCACTTTTAAATAGCGCCACACTCCCCCCTTGTACTTAGCTCCACACTTCAAACAGAGCGGTGAGTGGTAGCCTACCGCTACCACTCTCCGCTCTGCCTTGTGTGACTTACCGGAGGAGCCGAGGAGGTCATGCGGTGCAGGCAGCGGCGGAGTTCCTTCTGACTAGGGTTGGTGACAGCCAGGGCCAGCCTTAGGTTGGATGGCGCCCTGTGCGGGACTCTCTATTGCCGCCCCATACACAAATCAAAAATTAACCACATATATGGACATGCTAGAACATATAAACCACAAAAAAGGCCATACTTACTAGGTAGGTGGGTGGGTGAAAACCCGTTCCCATCAGGACGCAGACGGGTCAAAGAATGCTACAGAAGGAGTGTGCATTAAATAGTGATAGCCCCTCCCACTAGTCTTGAGGGGAGTGGCGAACTAAGTGCTCAAAGGTGTGCGATAAATGAGTGTCAGTGTAGTGCTAGGGTGTGAATGGATGGTAAAAAATAAATATGTATGTATGAAAGTGTCAGAACTGTGTAATAATGTAATAAAAATAAATAAATAAATGAATGTGATGAATAGGGGTCAGTGCTGTGAATAGTACATGGGGTGTCAGTACTATGTGTAACATGTGGAGGGATAATGTGCTGGTCGTCAGGCATGGCGTATCTTGCCGAATAACAGCCTATTTGTAACGCCACTAGTGTTAGCTAAAGCGGGCTGCTCTGCATTCCAAACCAAACGCCAGCACATCATGCTAGAACATATATACTGTACATACATAAAGACAGATATTTAGACATACAGGCAAATATACATACACACATTCTGGAATACAGACATACAGGTAAATATATAGACGTACAAACACATATACACACACACACACACACACACACACACACACACACACCGGCAGATAAATACACAGACAGGGACATATACAAATACATAAAAGGCACAAATATACAAGCAAAAAGACACATTCACAAACAGAGCCATATATATGCACATACAGTATATGCACAGTACAGATATTGTTGTAGATTTCATGTGCAGCCCTATGTAACACCACAGATAACACAGTAATAACGGAGTACAGATAATGTAGTAGATTATCTGCAGTCCTATGTAACACCACAGATAACACAGTGATAACTCTCTGAGTACAGATAATGTAGTAGATGTTACCTGCAGTCCTATGTAACACCACAGATACCACAGTGATAACTGTCTGAGTACAGATAATGTAGTAGATGTTACCTGCAGTCCTATGAAACACCACAGATAACACAGTGATAACTCTCTGAGTACAGATAATTCAGTAGCTGTTACCTGCAGTCCTATGTAACACCACAGATAACACAGTGATAACTCTCTGATTACAGATGTGGTAGATGTTGCCTGCAGTCCTATGTATCAGCACAGATAACACAGTGATAACTCTTTGAGTACAGATAATGTAGTAGATGTAAGAGACAAACACATGCAGACACACACACACACACACACACACACTGTAACATATACACAAACAAACACAGAGACACATACTGTATACACACTACACACATATATACACACAGACACTCACCATGTCTCCTTGCTGACAGGATCACAGGTCAGGACGAGCTGTGGGCAGAGCTTCCTCCTCTGCTTCTCAGCTGTTATTTACTCCGTGTGTGTAACAGCAGAGCACAGAGTAGAGGCAGAGCCCAGTGGCACCCCCTACATGCTGGGAGGGTGCAGCACGAGAGTGGACCAATCCAGTCCCCTGACCTGAGTCATCTGACCTCATGTCACTGATGTAAGGTCAGGTGACAGGTAAGGTGTCTGGACTGGTCCACTCCCTGGCTGTCACAGACCCCAGTCAGAATGCCGCTGCGTGATTTCCTGGCTCTTCCTAAAGCTGCTGCAGGTGTCCAACATACAGGGCGCCTATCAGCAGCGATCAGCTGCTCTATGGCGCCCCCCTTCCCTACCACCTAGTTGCGCCCAGGGCACATGCCCCGCCTGCCCCCCCCTAGCTACGCCCCTGCATTGTCGTGCCGAATCCACTTGAACAATTACTGCTCTTTGCAGGGACTCTGGCTCTTGAGGCACATGGACAAGTGATATCATGGTGAAACAAACCCCTTTAAAAACATAGGCCAAACTTGATAGGGTTGTCTGGATTATAAAATGCATTATATTCTACCCTGTGGCATGCAGAGTTAACAGGGGGTTCGGGGGACAGTGATTTGGTCTACATCTGATCAGGGAGATCAAACACTCAGAATTACCATTGTGTAGTAAAATCAATAAAACAACTATTGATTTCAATGGCAGCTCTTCAAATGAAACTCTGCAACGCTTTATTATATTCATGCCATTTTCTTTGTGGTGTCTTCAGCAATAATAACTGATTGTGGGTATGGGAGGGGGACCTGCATCATAAACTTGACTACAGGTGCAGTGCTAACTGAACACCAGAGTTTAGTTGTAAAAATGCATATTAAAATGTCATACATTATTATATCAACATGTAACTATTATATTACATAAAAACCTTTTACATTTTGTTAACACCATGACTTCAGTTACTATAACAATGTGCTCAGCAATCTACCAGTTACTTGTTTTTCTGATATTTCATGTGTTATATCATAATATGTTTTATAGTAATTTAACAGGAAAGCAAAGCTTGCAAAAAAATAAAAAAATAGTGTGCAGTTCACTGGTGTTGTTCGCCCTGTAGCCAAGTTTCGGCTTGGTTAGTGTTTCTTGCAATACAACATTATCAGTTTCCCTGGTATGCACTGAGAAGCCAAAGATTTCCTATCACTGTCTGTAACTGTGCTTGAAACAGAACAAGATGTATTCAAGACAGATCAATGTATACTGTGTGTATTTTCAGCACCATGGACAGCAGCAGCTATTTTTATTTAGATGATACGTATATCTGATGCTAGTTATTGCAGATACTTCAGTGAGACATATAATACTATATGTAGGTGTATACTTTGTTATAACATTCAATGCACAGTGATCTCCACTGACAAGCAGTGTGTAAGCAAACAATCACAGTAAAACAACAAGTCATTCTGCACTGCTTGCAATGTCTGTGCAACTTGGACAGGGCACCACCTATATATGTACAGCAATAGACTCCAATTTCATGCAATAAAGACAAAACGTTACTCCTTCAATACAGGTATACAATAAAATGTATATATTTATATTTCATGTATATAATTATTTGTATATATTCAGAATGTTTTTATGTTTATTTTCCCAATTTGTAAATGAATCATTTGAAGCAACAGCAAGAAAACTGGATTCCTTTAATATGAAATAACTAAACTGCACTAGTCACCTGTTAAATTCCCCACTGCTCCAGAGCAAATGTTCCCAGGGTCATCCGCTGGTCTCCGCTTACATCACAAAACTAATAACGTGCAGTACCAGAACATTACTGGTGCAGCCAATCTCTGGCCTCAGCAGACACATGCCATACATACTGGCATCCCTGCAATGGCTAGTGATTGGTTGCAGCACTTAAATGATGTTACGGCACGTCCTTACTGCTGACGGACCATGGGCGCCTCGTCACTGGAGCAGCTGAGTATTTAACAGGTGAGTATGGGCTATATTGCTATTTTAAAACATTCTGCTGGCAAAATGTTTTTACAGCTGGACAACCCCTTTGAGGAAGCATGTAAATGTGTTTTTTTCTGAAGAAGCATTTAAACTTTTTTTGTTTTCCAAAGATATTCCAAGCAGCCAGCTATAAATGTCTCAAAAAATAACATATGTCGTGCTCATTTAATTTATTGTTTAACTGCTATAAATCATGTATAGTACATGTATGACACACAGATAAATCAGAGCACACGGACCTATTGTAGAATAAAAAAACACTAAATAACAAGCATACATATGTATACTATGAATTATTAGGACCAGTTCACAGATGGCATTTCAATGCATTCCTGGCATATATTGTTTTGAGAGTTTGTTTGTTTTTGTGTGTTTTTGTAAAAAATGGCAGGAAAATATTTTTCTGTCAATTTTGACTTAATATATTGCCATAAAAATGCCACATATGAACATACCTCAATATGGACATCTTATTTAATGGTATCATTATCACATGTGTTGCAGTCACTTACAGTCACATAATAGGTGGCCATTATGATAGTCCATCGTGTCCCTAGAATTTACTTTTCAAGCCTTCATTATTTCCATGTTTTTTCCATTAACATAATTAGGTCATGCAAAAAAATACACAGTAATTTTAATACCCACCCATCCCATTTCCTGATGCCCAAGAAGAAGAAAGAGTGAAAGAAGGAGGAAAAAAAAGGGGAAATTATTTTTCTCTCTCTTTTTTCTTCTCTTTTTCCTTTCCAACATCATACATGGGGCCTTACGACGATAACCTTATCACCAGGATCCAGTTGATCAATCCATCAGACTAAGGCCTCATGCACACTTCCGTCGGCCGTTTAACGGCTGCTAATGACGGTTCCGTGAATCACGGACCGCACACGGATTGCTTCCATGTGCAGTCCGTTGTTTTATGGACCAAATCAATGCAAAGGCCAAGACTGTTCCGTCAAAAATGGGCAGGAGTAGGACCTGCACTATTTTTGACAGAACGGCCGCATGGTTCCTTTAAAACAACGGATGTGTGCATGGCCCCATTGAAATGAATGTCTCAGTGTGCTATCAGTTAAAAAAAAGGTATAGCACCCTGACGAAAAAAACTGAAGTGGGCATGAGGCCTAAGGCTCCTATAGCTACACCGCCGGTTAGAATTGGATGCATTGTCTCAGCAGACAGTATCATACATTATAGGCTTAGATTCATGGCCCCAGCAGACAGTATCTCACATGATAGGCTTAGGGCTCATTCAGAATCTTGTCTTTGAAATAACACACAGCACACGGACCCATTGATTTCAATGGGGCTATTCACACATGTGTGAGTTTTCACACAGCGAATGTCCATTGCATGAAACTCACTGCATGTCTTATATTGATGCATTTTCACGCACCTAGTCGCCCATTGAAGTCAATGTGTCCGTGAAAAACACGGACAGCACACGAACGACATCTGTGTGTTGTCCGTGTTTCACGCATCAATTGCATCGAGATAAAAAAAACTGCTTGCAAGTGCGTGAAAAACACATGCCTCACGCAAAGCACACTGATGCAAAACGCAATGCACACGACCAGATATACGCACGTTTTTTTACACGCGTAAATCTGTCACGCTTGTGTGAATGTAGAATTAGATACAGGGCCCCATCAGTAAGTATCCTTGTACTAACATATGTCCACCCCCCCCAAAAAAAAATGTGTGTGCGGGTATGTATATGTGTGTATTTGTATGTGTGTATGTGTGTGTGTGTGTATATATATATATATATATATATATATATATATATATGAAACAGCATATCTGTAGCACTCTGACCCTATATCTATGAATAGGATTAGATACAGTGGCTCAGCAGACAGTATCACACATTATAGGATTAGATATAGGGCCCAGCTCGCTGACATTGCGGCTCCAGCGCTGGTGTTTTTTTACATGTTCGGTTGTTGGACTACGTTGGATTCAAGGACTACTTCGATGATGGCTTTTTTTATTCTCAATAAAATGGTTAATGTTAATGGTTATATTGTATCTGACTGGTTATAAAAAAAATGGGGGGGGGGGGCAGGTCGTTTTTTCCAGTTATTTAGTTAAAAAAAATAAAATAAAATTTGCGTGCCCCCCCCCCCCCAATTTTCATAACCAGCCAGATGCAACACAGCAGCAGCAGCAGGCAAGCCTTACCAGGGTTGGGAGGGCCACTGTTTTTGGCCTTTCCCAGCTTATAATACCAGCCTGCGGCCGCCCCAGTGCCGGACCATCCCTACAGATGGTCGGGTACTGGATCGTACCCAGCTCTTCCAGGCACCCCTGGTGGCGGTGGGTACCAGGGTAAAAATGGGGGTTAGTGTTAGCCTCTACACCGGCTAACACTAAGCCCCGCCTTATTAATGGACGCTGTCAATCAGCCAGCGGCCATTACTAAAGCGGTAGTAATAACGTTTAAAAGAAAATACAAGGACATAGATAAAATATTTTATTGAAATAAAAAAAAACACAACCCTCATTAACCATTTTAGTGAAAATAAAAAAAGCCGTCATCGAAGTAGTCCTTGAAGCCGACGTAGTGGCGGCTAGCAATCTGGACCCACGTTAGGCATGAATAGATGCCTCTTAGACATTGTTCGCTCTAACTATCAGACAGTGTAAATCTGCAGGCCCCTGATGAATTACCTTTAATAATGAAACACGTAGGGCTTTATACCTGGTAACTGCTACGAGTTAATAGCCCTTATTAGGGCTCTAACGGCAACTGCACTATCAAGTGTGCTGTAGGAAACACCTTTTAGACAGAGAGTACTTCAGCACAACAACCTGGAAATCACACCACCGACCGTGCTATACAGCAAATATCAATTCACCTGCAACAAATGAAGCACAGCTACCTGGGGTTGCTGAATGAGCACAATTGCTCAGTTTTCAGGTTATAAATGGCAGTGCACAGGGTACATTTCCTCTATGCACTGTGAACTTGAAAACGAACTTATAAACGAGGTGGTGATCCTTGGAAACGGAAGTGACTAAACATATCTGATGTGGATAATAAAATAATAAAATATTATATTTATTACAAATAATTGACATAAAAAAATATATATAAAAATAGAAATACAAACATAAATAAATAAAAATAACAAAAACAATATAAAATAATACCACATCAGGATATAACAACTAAATAGAGACTAGAGCAATAATAGGCAGACTCTGTACATATATCTCGACCATTAATTATATTACTGAGGTGATTGTGACAATGTAAGTGCACAATGCACTAGTAACAAATATTATCATATCTGCATCATTTATCAATATATGTAGAGATTACTTATTAACCAATATACAGTAACATCGATATTTGAAAAACACTATATCCCTAAAAGATCGCAATCAGTGATAATATAAGTACACACTTTGGGGAAAACTGAACAGTAAAAACAGTGAATTGAAGCCGACGTAGTCCAACAACCGAACCTGTAAAAAAACATTGACATATGTGGTAGGCTTAGATACAGGGCCCATGTGTGATTCTGTCTGTTAGACCATGTATCTAATCCTACAACAAGGTAGGCTTAGATACAGGGCCCCAGCAGACCGTAATCTTATACTGTATAAGATTACGGTCTGCTGGTACCCTGTATCTAAGCCTAACATGTGGTTCGCTTAGATACAGGCTCCATGTGTGATACTGTCTGTTAGACCATGTACACCGTGTTCCAAATTATTATTCACATTGGATTTAAGTGTCATAAACATTTAATTATTAGTTTTTCAATTAAACTCATGGATGGTATTGTGTCTTAGGGCTCTTTGGATCATTGTAATCAATCTCAGACACCTGTGATAATTAGTTTTCCAGGTGTGCCCAATCAAAGGAAAACTACTTAAGAAGGATGTTCCACATTATTAAGCAGGCCAGAGGTTTCAAGCAATATGGGAAAGAAAAAGGATCTCTCTGCTGCCGAAAAGCGTGAAATAGTACAATACCTTGGACAAGGTATGAAAACATTGGATATTTCAAGAAAACTTAAGCTTGATCATCGTACTGTGAAAAGATTTGTGGCTGATTCAGAGCACAGACGGGTTCGTTCAGATAGGATTAGGAGAACAGGCCATTGCAAAGCAGTAAACAGGTATTTGAAGCCGCTGGTGACTCTGGAGTCCCGCAAACCTCAAGGTGTAGGATCCTCCAGAGGTTTGCAAGTGTGCATAAAGCTATTATTCGGCCACCCCTAAACAATGCTCACAAGCAGAAACGGCTGCAGTGGGCTCAGAAATACATGAAGACTAATTTTCAAACCGTGTTGTTTACTGATGAGTGCCGTGCAACCCTGGATGGTCCATATGGATGGAGTAGTGGATGGTTGGTGAATTTCCACCATGTCCCAACAAGGCTGCGACGTCAGCAAGGAGGTGGCGGAGTCATGTTTTGGGCTGGAATCATGGGGAGAGAGCTGATAGGCCCCTTTCGGGTCCCTGACGGTGTGAAAATCACCTCTGCAAAGTACGTAGATTTTATGACTGACCACTTTCTTCCGTGGTACAAAAACAGGAACCGTGCCTTCCGTAGCAAAATTATCTTAATGCATGACAATGCACCATCTCATGCTGCAAAGAATACCTCTGTGTCATTGGATGCTATGGGCATAAAAGGAGAGAAACTCATGGTGTGGGCGCCATGTTCCCCTGACCTCAACCCTATTAAGAACCTTTGGAGCTTCCTCAAGCAAAATATCTATGAGGGTGGGAGGCAGTTCACGACAAAACAGAAGCTCTGGGAGGCTATTCTGACATCCTGCAAAGATATTCAAGCAGAAACTGTCCAAATACTCACGAATTCAATGGATGCAAGAATTGTGAAAGTGATATCAAAGAAGGGGTCCTATGTTAACATGTAACTTGGCCTGTTAAGTTTTGTTTTTATTGAAAGAGCTTTTGATTTCTGTAAATATAACCTCCTGATGCTGCAAATTCAACAAATTACCATTTTAGTTCTCTTTACAACATTTAAAATGTTTTGATCTCTGTTGTGCATAATAATGTGAAACAGTGCATTTTGAGTTTTTTACTTCTAAAAAAAAATCTGTTATCATTAGGAGATTTGTTCAATAAAATTAGCATTATACTCCAACGGTTGATGGCTTGAAGATTATACTGACTGTCATTTGCATCGACTATTTAGGAAAATCAGAGAAAAATAACATTTGCATAATAATTTGGAACGCGGTGTATCTAAGCCTACCACAAGGTAGACTTAGATACAGGACCCCAGCAGACCATAACGTTACACTTATACTCCTCTTCGGCTCCAGGTGCAGCGAATGTCCCAACACCATGTAGCGTAGTGATATAATCTGCGGCGCACAGCGTCGTAACGTTATGATGCGAGAAGACGTCAGGACTTCCGCTGCACCCGGAATATGGGTAAGTACGTGTCATTACTATAGTATTAGGGGCCCGTGTATTTTATTACATAGGCCCCAGTTACTATAGTAACCTTTATAGATGCGGTGCGGGTGGACGCGGCCCGGTCGCAATTGCGACCACTGCAACCCGAATATGGCAGCCGCCAAGGATCCTGGCTACCGGGTCAAAGATCCAGGGCTTGGGCCCCGAAGGCCTGGTGCTAGTGACGCCACTGGCTGTAACACAAGATCACGATCATCACCCTTCTTTAAGCATGATACTCTTGAGAGGTCTCTCAAAATCATTAAATACTGAGCATTCTCCAAAGCTGTACTACAAGCAGATTCAATAGTTCCAACTACCGATAGCCAGTATCGATGCAATTTCGGGCATCGCCACATCAAGTGTATCAGATCAGCCTGATCAACATTGCACCTAGGATGTGTCATTTTCTCTGTATCCCATACTATGTAGCAATTTAGGAGTGTAATACAAAAAGGTGTACGAAGATAAATTTTGAGAAGCTATGCGAGAGGTTAAGTGACACACATTTAACCCCTTTGAAAACTTCTCTCCATGTGACTAAATCATGATTCCCGAAATCTTTTCCCCATTTTCTATTTAAATCCGCCCTTACTAGATTATCTCTATTTACAGACATATTACATCATTATACACCAATGACTTGACACATTTTCTTTTCCCCCTTTTATATAAATGTATAATTCGTTCCTCAGACCCAAGCTTAAATAATTCTTTATCACGTGTTGCTTCCCAAGCGTGTGTTACTTAAAAATAGTGCAAATATGGTGATCCAGATAAAATACTGAATTCTCTTTGTACTGTGTCCAATGTTTTAATTACTCCATTAATAAATAATAGCGACAATTCAGTAATGCCTCACTTCAACCAAAATCTATTATCATCTACCTTAGCAAATTCAGTGAAAAGTTAATTCCCCCATATAGGGGTAAAAGAAAAACACCTAACTCCCAATTTATGTTTCAACGCACTCCAAATCTTGTGCAGCATCCTAAAGACTTTATACCTAGGAGACATCTTATTGTAGCCTCCTGCCTCCACAGCCTGGAATATATTCTCCATCTTTACAGAGCCGCGATTGGCCAATATCTATCTATTTGCCCCAGAATAATCCCAGTCAATAAGCTGCTGAATCCGTGAAACTAAAAAGTACAGCGTAAGGCCCCATGCACACGACCATAAAAAAATCTCCGTAATTGCGGATCGTAATACTTATCACAATTACGGACCCGCCCGGTTCTATTGGTTGCGGACACCTTTCCATACCGCTACGTGTCCGTAATGTAGAACCGTGACGTGAATTATGGAACATGTCCTACTTTTCATTTTTTTACGGGCCGTGCTCCCATACTTTGTATGGGAGCACGGCACAAAAATGCGGCCCACGGCCATCGACGGCCGGCCGTGCATGCAATCGCGGGCAGTGATTACAGGCACTGCCGTGTGCATGAGGCCTAAAATTGGGTAGTGCAAAACCATCTCTCTATCACAGGATGCCATAATTTTATGTATTTAATAGTTTAATAGTTTTCTTACCATGTCATATCAAGTCATTAACAATTGACTTCAGTATGTTAACAAATTTTCCCGGAATCCAGACTGGGGAGTTGCCAAATATATGCAGCACCATAGGTAATATAACCATTTTAATCAAAGTAATCCCTGAGTCCCTGGACAGAGGAAGACGATTCCAAGTTTTTACCTTCTCAGAATACTCATTAAGGAAAGAATATTCAAAGAAGTATAGTCCAGGATGTTTTTTGAAATGACAACACCCAGGTAATGAATCTGATCCACAACTTGAATATCTCCCTTAATTAGTCAACTGAATCTGTATTCGCAAATGGAGAGACATAGATTTAGGTTAATTTATCTGGATACCCGACAGGGCCCCAAACTTCTGGTACATGCTGATGACATGTTCCACGTACAAGAAATGATTTCCTCCTCCCTCCCGAACAAAAAACCTCTGATACTTGGATCTGCCATTATCGTTAACGCAAGTCCTTCAATAACAATTGCAAATAAATAAGGAGATAACAGGCATCCCTTTCAGGTACCCCTAGCTAATACAAAAAGGATGAGCTTACCTTACTCACACCCACCTGTGCCCGGGGGGACCTGTACAAAAGCTTAACCTTGGCTACCAATTTCATATCACAGTTTAGCAGGAAAATCGGACGGTATGACGAGACAGATAGCGGATCCCTATTTTTCTTCAAAATAAGGGTAATTAAGGCATCATTCATAGACTCTGGCAGTGCCCCTGTCCTGAACGCATCCTCCAAATTCCTTTCTTACAAACAGATTCTTAAATGTAAATTCCTTTGGGGCAAACTGTTTTTATAAAGTTATTGTTCTCTGACAACAGCTCAATTTCACAGTAACACACCTGTGAAAGGTGAATTATCCAAACTTGGAAATCTTTCTTCTGTCTATAACATGGTATCTTTTTGAAATAAATCATTGTGTCAATTTTCCTTCCAGTAACAAAAAAAAAGAGATCAAAGGAACAGCATCGTATTGCAGGGAAGTGTACATCATGATCAGAGTCTGTTTTGGGACTAGACCTGTGTCAAGTAAAGGATTATAAAATAGCTCATAAGATGTTAACAGAAAATGGGTTTCTTGTTTTTCATTTTCAGTTGTTGACAATCTGTAGGTTTTAAAAAAAAAAAGGTGTTGTTTGAAATCTTTTGATAATGTGAACTGATTATGTAAGCAATATAATACGCTGAACAAATTGAAGATAAATTACCACATCCACCTACACATTTTAAATGTGTTCTGTAAGATGTCTGGAAAAGAAAAATAATATTTTCTCTATCTCAAAAACAAAATGGTTAATCTATAAATACCATATGGTTTATATATAATTTTGGCAGGTAATATCAATATTATCTATGACCCACTCAATGAACTGCTTCCACACATGCCATGAATAATAAAGGCTATGTTCACATTTTCTATGTATTTTCACGCGGCCATTGTAGACTCTTTCAGCAGTGGACAGGGCTCAGCGTGGGCACTCTTTCCGGTCTTTAGCTATGCAGCCACAAATGAAGCAAGCTGCAATGCACTGTGTTCTGACATCTTTATATTATTGCCAGCACTAACCTTTACAGCAATATGTGCTATGGTCTTCTGTTACTAGACAGCCTTGCCTTAGCTGCTCAGGTGCATCAATGAGCCTTGAGCACCCATGATCCTGTTGTCATGGCATTTGGAGATGCTCTGACCCAGTCTTCTAGCTATCACAATCAGCGCCGGCTTTAAGTTGGATGGTACCCTATGCTTGACTCTCTATTGCTGCCGTCCACAAACAAAAAAGTTATTTTTATTTTCTACAATTGTTAACATTTGAACCAAAAGTTATGGAAACCGTTGCAGTTTTTAGATGAAATTATTATGAACGTGCATGTAAAACAATAACTGCATCTAAAAACCGTGACATTTTCCTTAACCACCGAACAGTTTATCCCCAGCTGTGTTCGAGAAGTATCTTATGCTTTATCCTGAGCACAGCCAGGGGCAGTGTGACAGCAGAGGGAGCTGCCATTGTAAAAGCTCTAGCTTCAGGTAGAATGTAGCTAGTTTTAAAGCCAAGATCTAGCCTGAGCTAGAGCCGGTTGAAGTGGGAGCTGCATATACTTGCATCTCTCACTTGCTTGTGTAAAGAGCATATGAGAGCCAGCAGGGGACAAGCTGGCAGCATGCAGGGAGAGGTGGAGGATCTTTAATCAGTAATCCTCCTTTTCCTGTATGGCTTTGGATGACCCCAGGTGGTAGGGTAGCATGAACATTTGATTATGTTATTATCCCCCTTATCAATCAGAAAGCATACTTGTTATCTGATTGTCAGATATGGGGGTCTTTATTCAAGAAAAGGAATGAGAACATGGGCACTTACTCATTTAATCACTCCTCTGTACCTAATTAGGCATTATATTGACTCCGCTTGACTGGCCACAGCACCTAATTGGTTTTACAAAAAAAATAAACTATTTTCCCTTACACAATCTTCTATTATTGAAAAATATAAAAAGAATAAAAACGACAACTGTTTATAGCCGAATCCCTACTGACCCGTAGTATAAAATGAACATGTTCTTTATCCTGCATGATAAATGCCATAAAAAAACTAAAGAACAATGTCAGAATAGCTGTTTTCTATTCATCTCGCCACCCAAAAAAATGAATAAATATATGTACACCAAAATGGCACCACTGAAAACTAAATGTTGTCCCACAAAAAAGAAGACCTCATAAAGCTACATCAATGTAAAATAAAAATGCTATGGGTGTTGAAATGCAGCTATACAAAAAACAAAATAATTTTGTTGAAAAAATGTTTTTATTGTGCAACGGTATTATAGTATAAAAAAACTATATAAATTTGGTTTTGTCATAATTGTAACAAACCTGTAGAATTCAGTTAATATATTTTTACACTGTATGAGAACTCCTTAAAAATAAATGTAAAAAAAACAATGTCAAAACTTTTTTTCCATTTCCCCCCAAAAAAGTGTATACAAGTTATGTACCCCAAAAGGGTTCCTATGAAAGCTACAACTACGCGCGTGTGTGTGTGTGTGTGTGTGTGTGTGTGTGTGTGTGTGTCTGTGTATAAATATATATATATATATATATATATATATATATATGGACGCATTGATATGTATAAACAAAGAAAGGCACATATACTGTGTATATATATATATATATTTATATATATATATATGTATACATACACACACAGATGCAAAAATAGAAGAACACAGAATACTGTAAATCAAGCCATATGCACGTTACCAACAAGGATGAATTAACTCCTTGACTAAATGGATAAAAATAACTGTAGAAAAAGTAACAGCTGCCGGACTTCAGGCTAAATGAAGAAGTGTTGGTTTAATCACCACAAAGTGAGCGACATTTCGCTTCACATCTGAACCTTTCTCAAGAAATGACAAAGTGCAGAGTGTATAAAGGGAGTACATACAGTAATAAATACATAAAGTAATTAACTCACATTAGATCATAAATACATTATCTCAAGTGTAAGGCTGTGTTCACATCAACGTTGATTTCCGTTGAGGGGTTCCGGCTGAACTTTCTGTCGGGGGAGCCCCTCAACGGAAAGGCAAACGGAAACCATAGCTTCCGTTTGAAACACCATTGATATCAATAGTGACGGATACTTTGCTAATGGTTTCAGTTTGTCACCGTTGTGAAAGGGTTCCATTTTTTTTACAAAATAAATACCATAGTCGACTATTTCCATTGTGATCGTACGGCCACTATTAGATCTCATTGCTGCGCAAACTACTTATCTCGCTATAAAGAAACATAACATTCCCACTGTTTGCTCTGAGTTACAGTTTATATTTAGTTTTCAATATCCACTTTGCTGCCCCTCAAGCTCTCAGACCTTAAGACAGATATCACATAGAAAGTACAAAAGAAGAATAGTTAAATAAAATATAATAGCTTTTATGCCTCACGGATCTGCAAGAAACATCTGTCACCATGCAGGAACAGCGGGGCAACTCAGTTCAGAACTCGAAAAAGAACATAACAGGCTAAGACCTTTTTAATAATTTTTATTCTTCCAGGATAATAAAAACAACAAGGAAAACAAACAGAGAAAGTCCAAGAAGCTTCATAACCCGAACCTGAAGATCAGTTTAGCTCATTGTGTTTCATCCTGAAATTACACATTCCAGCATGCGTTGACTGTCTGCAGGCAAGACCGTCTTTAATGGCAAGCGCGGATTTGTAGTTTTACAACAGCTAGAGAACAGCAGTTTTCAGACCACAGCATTCGATTATCTCTGTCTTATATTTGAAATCACTGTAAGTGTATTTAAAGAATATCCTTTCATAGTAAAGACTAAGATGTTAAGGGCGGGTTCACACATGGCGGAATTTCACTTAAATTCCGCTGCGGACACTCCGCAGCGTTAATCCGCAGCGGAGCCGTTTCTCCATTGACTTTCACTTTAATTTAGCAGTGTTCGTTTACACGATGCGTACAATTCCGCTGCGGAGCATAGGCTGCGGAGCGGAATTTGGTGTCCGCAGCATGCTCTGTCTGTTGCGGAGCAGTGGCGGACTGGTTGCGGACTCATGGCGGAATTTCTCCATTGACTTCAATGGAGAGTCAAAATTCCGCAATGAAGTCCGCAGATCTTATGTGTGCTGCGGAGCGTATTGTTTTTACTACCATGACATTTCTTCATTCTGGCTGGACCTATGTATTTCTAGGTCTACAGCCAGACTGAGGAAGTCAATGGGGCTCCCGTAATGACGGGAGCGTTGCTAGGAGACGTCTGTAAATAGTCACTGTCCAGGGTGCTGAAAGAGTTACGCGATCGGCAGTAACTGTTTCTGCACCCGGGACAGTGACTACCGATCTCAATATACATGTATCTGTAAAAAAATATATAAGTTCATACTTACCGAGAACTCCCTGCGTCTGTCTCCAGTCCGGCCTCCCAGGATGACGTTTCAGTGTAAGTGACGGCTGCAGCCAATCACAGGCCAAGCACAGGCTGCAGCGGTCACATGGACTGGAGCGTCATCCAGGGAGGTCGGGCCGGATGCCGAAAGAGGGACGCGTCACCAAGACAACGGGCGGTAAGTATGAATTTCTTTGACTTTCACTAGGGAAAGTGCTGTCCCTTCTCTCTATCCTGCACTGAATAGGGAGAAGAGAAGCACTTTTCCTGCAGTCCGCAGCGGCCAGTCCGCATCAATTTTCTGCACATTTTGTGCAGATCCGCTGCAGAATCTGCAACGCAGATTCTGTGCGGCATTGATGCGGACAGTTGCGGAGGAATTCCGCCATGTGTGGTCATGCCCTAAAGCTTACCTAAAGTGAAAAAGAAAAATTAAACTTCACCGTGCTCTTATGTTCCGCACCAATGTGAAGCCTTTACCTTCAAAGCTCAGATGTTTCTGCTGCAGACCTCTTCTTCCTAATTCACTAACAGAAAGTTGTTATCATTGTCTGCCAAATTACAGATTTGTTGCAGACATTACTGAGACTGTTACATACATCTGAATAGCGTTTTTAAAATTGCAACCCATTTAAGAAAAGATTTTCCGCAAGAAATCTTCCACTTGTGAACATACCCATATAGTGCAGATGCAGCCCAGTCACCGGTCCCTGTTACTACAATCATGCTAGCTCCCATTGGTCACTCGTGTTTCCTCCTCTCCACCATGTTAATACACTACTGTGGTCAGGGGTGTAACTAGGAAAGACTGGGCCCCATAGCAAACTTTTGACTGGGGCCCCCCCTCCCCTGGGTGTCACACAACCCCCCCCCCCTTGTAGATAGTGCCTTTTTTACAGCCCCCCCTGTAGATAACGCCATACAGTCCCCCCTGTAGATAACGCCATACAGCGCCCCCTGTAGATAATGCCATACAGCCCCCCTGTAGATAACGCCATACAGCCCCCCCCCCTGTAGACTCTCATTCTCACTCTCTCTTTAAGTAGGGAAGAAGTAAATGGCGGAAGTGATTTTGGTCTCCTCCTACTCGGCCGTATATTGAAATGAGTAGAGTGTGCGGCCTATAAGTGAATAAAGCTTCCAAACAGCATAGAGCAATGATTTCATTATAGATTAGAAACTTTAAATTACACATTGAAGTCCATATCCTAAGAGATTTTAAAGTGAGTTGCTGGAGGTACGCTTTACAGGGTACATTAGGTTTGAAGGTACTTTCCCTAAAATTCTAGGTAACTGAATAAACACATTTCCTTAACATATCAGACACAATCTGAAGGTCAGCAAAACAGCCACAGTGAATCTACCTACCCTAGAGTTGCCCTCAAGTACTTCAAGTGATTCAGTGGATTAAATAATTTGTAAATGTGGTGCAGGTTGCCAGGAACAATTATATTTTCTTGCACTAAATGTAGTAATTACTTCTGACATCTCACATCATTTTTGGATTTGTTACTCAGTCAGATCATTGTGGGATTAACTCCAAAATCATCCTAATGCTGCTTTTCAACTAACTTTTACTCCAACCCCCGAATGAGCCATCTTTAGGGCACGGTCAGGCGTGGCAGAGTTTTTCCGCTGCAAATGTTGGTGCAGATTTGGGGCATTTACGCAACGAATCTGCACCAGGATTTGCATATCTGACAGGTAATTCAGACGTTGCAGATATCACAGCGGACTTGCCACAGATTTGAGTTTTTGCATTGCAAAGGCTGAAATACGCAGTGAAATTCCGCTTCTTCTCCACAACAGTCAGTGCATGCTGCGGAGGGAAAATTCAGCACTGCAGCCTATGGTCCACAGAGGAGTTTTCCGCATCGTCTGAACTAACTTGCCAGAAAATGTATTGAAACAACTGTAAAAAACGGCCACTGGAGAATACCACTGCGGACTGTCCACAGCGGAATTCCACAGCAATTCCGCCATGTCTGGCCGTGCCCTTAATATAGTCTCATATAAAGATGCTGCTCCCATCTTGAAAACCGACAAATACTCTTAACATAGCGTTCTTCTTCACTGGGCCATACCTGTTGCACATTGTTTAACCCGTTAGTGACCGCCAATACGCCTTTTCACGGCGGCCACTAATGGGCTTTATTCTGATGCATAAGCCTTTTCACGGCGCTGCATCAGAATAAATAAACAGAGCAGGGAGCCGTTAAATCTCCCTACTCTCAGCTACCAGAGGTAGCCGAGGGCTGGGGACATCCCTGCTCGAACGACTGAGATCGATATAATTATCGATCTCACCCGTTTAACCCCTCAGTTGCAGCGCTCAATAGCAAGCACCGCATCTGAGTTGGTTTGGAGAGAGGGAGGGAGCACCCTCTCTCTCCCACCGACACCCGGCGATGAGATCGCCGAGTGTCTGTGTCTTCTATGGTAGCTGAGGGCCTAATAAAGGCCCCCAGGTCTGCCTGTAGTTAATGCCTGCTAGGTCATGACTGAGGCACGGCCTAGCAGATGCCTGTCCGTTTTAAACGGACAGGCAGTAATACACTGCAATACAAAAGTATTGCAGTGTATTATAAAAAGCGATCAGATGATCGCATATTAAAGTCCCCTAGCGGGACTAGTAAAAAAGTAAAAAAAAGTTTCATAAAGTTAATAAAATAAAAAGTGAAAAAAAAATTAAAAACCCATTTTTTCCCCTTACAAAATGCTTTACTATTAAAAAAACAAAATAAAGTAAACAAGTTAAACATATTTGGTATTATTGGTATCGCCACATCCGTAACGACCCCAGCTATAAAGCTATTACATTATTTAACCCACATGGTGAACGCCGTAAAAAATAAAATAAAAAACAATGGAAAAATTGCTGTTTTCTGTGAATCCTGCCTTAAAAAAATGTGATAAAAGGTGATCAAAAAGTCAGAAAGAGAAGAAAAGTCACGACCAAGTATTTGCAAAATTACAAACAATCTTTATTTCAGTCAAAAAATACACAGAAAACACATTACAACTATACACAGTAAAAAGAATGAACCCTCATAAAGAGATGGAATCCGAACAAAAAAGCAGCCTGGTCCCCCAGATGTTAAAATGGTCAAAAGATCCCACAAAGAGCATAAATCAATATTATTAGGCAGGTGCTAAGCATAGTACATTTGCACAGATAGATACCTAAAAAAATATACATGCAAAGTGCAGTCATAGGCAAACTAATGAGCAGTATACCTACACCTACGTAGTGGAAAATGAGCAGGAGATCAGGACCGGGAGGGGAGACCGCTGCCAGACCCAATGGTCTCCCCTCCCGGTCCTGATCTCCTGCTCATTTTCCACTATGTAGGTGTAGGTATACTGCTCATTAGTTTGCCTATGACTGCACTTATTTATTATATCAGTCACTGTGACCATTGCCACACCTAACAATGGCGTCCGGCTATGCCATCGATGGAAGCCTAGTCGGTCCTGACAAAGTCAGGACCCACTATGCTTGCCGTCAGTGAGTAGCTGACAGCTCTAATACACTGCACTACGCATGTAGTGCAGTGTATTAGAATTGCGATCAGGTCCTCCTGCCCTCAAGTCCCCTAGTGTGACAAAGTAATAAAGTAAAAAAAAAGTAAAAAAAAGATGTGTGAAAATAAAAGTTTTAAAAGTAATAAAAGTAAAAATCCCCCTTTTTACTTTATCAGTCCTTTATTATTAATAAAAATATATAAATTATACATAATTGGCATCGCCGCGTCCGTAACGGCCTGAACTACAAAATTATTTAATTATTTATCCCGCACGGTGAAAGCTATAAAAGAAAATAATAAAAAACCGTAGCAGAATCACAATTGTTTGGTCACTTCACCTCCCAAAAAATGGAGTAAAAGAGATCAAAAAGTCAGATGTACCTAAAAATGGTAATGATTGAAACTACAGTTCGTTACGCAAAAAATAAGTCCTCACACGGCTTTCTTGATGGAAAAATAACAACTTTATGGCACTTAGAATAAGGTAACACAAAAAGTAAATGATTTTTTACAAAAAGTATTTTATTGTGCAAACGCCATAAGACATAAAAAAAACTATAAACATATGATATCGCCGTAATCGTATCACCCCGCAGAATAAAGTGAATATGTAATTTATAGCGCACGGTGAACGCTGTAAAAAAAAATTGAATTAAAAAATAATGGTAGAATTGCTGTTTTTTAGTCACCGCGCCACTTAAAAATAGAATAAAAACTGATCAAAAAGCCGCATGCACCCCAAGAAAACTACAATGCATTCCTCAAGGGGTCTAGTTTCCAAAATGGGGTCACTTTTGGGGGGTTTCCACTGTTTTGGCACCACAAGACCTCTTCAAACCGGACATGGTGCCTAATAATGAGGCCTCAAAATCCACATGTGGGATATTTCTCAAAACTGCAGAATCTGAGTAATAAGTATTAACTTGCATTTCTCTGGTAAAACTTTTTGTGTTATAGAAAAAAATTGTATAAATAGGATTTTCTGACAAAAAAAATAAATATATGTAAATTTCACCTCTACTTTGCTCTAAATTTCCGTGAAACACCTAAAGGGTTCATAAACTTTCTAAATGCTGTTGTGAATAATTTGAGGAGTCTAGTTTCTAAATTGGGGTCTTTCATAGGGGTTTCTAATATATGGGCCCCTCAAAGCAACTTCAGAACTGAACTGGAACCTAAAAAACAAAATTAGGCAATACTTCGCTTCTTACATTATACTGATAATGAGCAGTGCCCACCTTGAGATGGCCCCAGTTTTGACCGTTTGTATAAACGGAGATCCCTATTAGACCGTTTCAGTGCCCGGTTTTCCCAAGCATACACCTCCGAGAAGTGTATTTCTATTGATGAGTCCTTGGTAGATTTTAAAGGGAGGCTTCAATTCCGCCAGTACCTGCCAAGTAAGAGGGCAAGATATGGTGTGAAGATGTATAAGCTGTGCGAGTGCATCAGGGTATACCTACAAATTTAGAATATATGAAGGGAAGGACACCAGTATTCAGCCCCCAGACTGCCCCCCCCCCCCTTACTGGGAGTTAATACAAAAATTGTGTGGGATTTGCTGCACCCACTGCTGGACCAGGGTTACCAACTCTACCTGGATAATTTTTATACCAGCGTCCCACTCTTCAACTGCCTTGCTTCCAGAAGTACTGCGGCATGCGGCACTGCTAGAAAAAAATCTGAGAGGCCTCCCTAACACTCAGAAGGGGTGAGCGCAGGGCACATTCTAGCAGCAACATATTGTGTGTCAAGTACAAGAGAGATGTCCTTGTATTGACAACAATACATGGCCACACCAGTACCCACGTACCTTACGAAGTACCAGTACAGAGACCCCCAAACCAGACTGCATCCTGGACTACAATAGGTACATGGGAGGGGTGGACTTGTCAGATCAAGTCCTGAAGCCCTACAGCGCCATGCGATGTTGTATAAGAAGCTGGCCGTGCACATCATTATCAAGAACCTAATCTTTAGGGACCAAGAAGGGGGCACCCAGTACTTCTGGAAGCGAGGCCACACGCATCGTACCAGGGCAACACTTTCCAGAAGAAGTTCCCCAAACTGGCAAGAAGGGAAAAAGTCAAAAGAGGTGCAAAGTCTGCAATAAGAGGGGGATAAGGGAGGACACAATATATCAATGTGACATGTGTCCCGAAAAACCAGGGCTCTGTATGAGTGTTTTAACATTTACCATACATCCCTTAGATATTTCATCTACCCTGACGCACTCCGCACAGCTTATCCCCCTCATCTTTCCCTTCTGAGCCCTGCTGTGTGCCCAGGCAGCTGATAACAGCCACATGTAGGGTATTGCCGTACCCAGGAGAACCCACATTACAGTTTATCGTGTGTATATCTCTGGTGGCGCATGCTGGGCACAATATATTGGACACTGAAATGGCATAGATATATAGAAAATTGCAAATCTCACACTGCACCATCTGCTGCGCATTACCTTTTACACAATACCTGTGGGGTCAAAATGCTCACTACACCTCTAGATGAATGTCTTAAGGGGTGTAGTTTTTAAAATGGGGTCACTTCTCAGGTGTTTCAACTGTACTGGTACCTCAAGAGCTTCTGCATACATGACTTAGCGCCAGAAAAGCTCCAGTAGGCCAAATGGTGGTCCTTCCCTTCTGAGCCCTGCCGTGTGCCCAGGCAGCTAATAACAGCCACATGTAGGGTATTGCAGTACCCGGGAGAACCCACATTACAGTTTATGGGGTGTATATCTCCAGTGGCCCATGCTGGGCACAGTATATCGGACACTGACATGGCATATATATAGAAAAAAAATTGCAAATCTCACTCTGCACCATCTGCTGCGCATTATCTTTTACACAGTACCTGTGGGGTCAAAATGCTCACTACACCTCTAGATGAATGTCGTAAGGGGTGTAGTTTTTAAAATGGGGTCGCTTCTCAGGTGTTTCAACTGTACTGGTACCTCAAGGGCTTCTGCATACATGACTTAGCGCCAGAAAAGCTCCAGTAGGCCAAATGGTGGTCCTTCCCTTCTGAGCCCTGCCGTGTGCCCAGGCAGCTAATAACAGCCACATGTAGGGTATTGCCGTACCCGGGAGAACCCACATTACAGTTTTTGGGGTGTATATCTCCAGTGGCCCATGCTGGGCACAGTATATCTGACACTGACATGGCATATATATAGAAAAAAATTGCAAATCTCACTCTGCACCATCTGCTGCGCATTATCTTTTACACAGTACCTGTGGGGTAAAAATGCTAACTACACCTCTAGATGAATGCCTTAAGGGGTGTAGTTTTTAAAATGGGGTCACTTCTCGGGGGTTTCAACAGTACTGGTACTTCAGGGGCTTCTGCTTACATAACTTAGTACCAGAAAAGCTCCAGTAGGCCAAATGGTGGTCCTTTCCTTCTGAGCCCTCCCATGGGCCCAAACGGCAGTTTATCACCACAAATGGGGTATTGCCGCACTTAGGACAAATTGGGAAACAAAATGGGGTATTTTGTTCCCTGTGAAAATAAGAAAATTTGATCAAAAATGACATCTTGTTGGAAAAAAATTAATTTTTTTAACTTCACAGCCTAATTCAAATACGTGCTGTGAAAAAACTGTGCAGTAAAAATGGTAACAACAACCTTACATGAATTCCTTGAGGGGTGTAGTTTCCAAAATGGGGTCACTTCTGGTGGGTTTCCATTGCTTTGATACCTCTGGGGCTCTGCAAATGCGACATGGCACCTGAAAACCAATCCAGCAAAATCTGGACTCCAACAAACACATAGCGCTCCTTTCCTTCTGCGTCCTCCCATGGGCCTAAATGGCAGTTTATCACCACAAATGGGGTATTGCTGCACTAAGGACAAATTGGGTATTTTGTTCCCTGTGAAAATAAGAAATTTTTATCAAAAAGGACATCTTGTTGGAAAAAATTAAATTTTTTTAATTTCACAGCCCAATTCAAATACGTGCTGTGAAAAAACTGTGTGGTCAAAATGGTAACAACAACCATAAATTAATTTCTTGAGGGGTGTAGTTTCCAAAATGGAGTCCATTTTGGGGGATTCTTACTGTTTTGGAACCTGGCATGCTGCCTAAAATATATTCTAATAAAAAAGAGGCCCCAAAATGCACTAGGTGCTTCTTTGCTTCTGGGGCTTGTGTTTTAGTCCATGAGCGCACTAGAGCCACATGTGGGACATTTCTAAAAACTGCAGAATCTGGATAATACATATTTAGTAGTGTTTGCAAATTTCACCTCCACTTTGCTTTAATTCCTGTGAAATTGCTAAAGGGTAAAAGAAAATTCTAAATGCTGTTTTGAATACTTTGAGGGGTCTAGTTCATAAAATGGGGTGTTTTATGTGGGTTTCTAATACATAGGCCCCTCAAAGCCACTTCAGAACTGAACAGGTACCTTAAAAAAAAGGCTTTTGAAATTTTCTTAAAAATAAGAGAAATTGCTGTTTATGTTCTAAGTCTTGTAACGTCCAAGAAAAATAAAAAAACTTTCAAAAAAACGATGCCAATCTAAATTAGACATATGGGAAATGTGAACTAGTAACTATTTTGGGGGTTATAACCATCTGTTTTACAAGCAGATGCATTTAAATTCAGAAAAATTCAGTTTATTCCAAATTTTCGCTAAATTTGGCAATTTTTCACAAATATACACTGATTATATCCAACAAATTTTACCACTAACATAAAGCCCAATGTGTCACAAGAAAAAAATCTCAGAATCGCTTGTATAAGTTTAAGCATTCCGACGTTATTACCACATATAGTGAAATATGTCAGATTTAAAAAATGGGCTCTGAGCCTTAGGGCCAAAGCAAGGCTGCGTCCTTAAGGGGTTAAGGTTTAAAATAGGCTGGTCAATAAGGGGTTAAGCCTTGTTTAAACTAAGATAACTAATCTAACATTGTATTAAGCCAATTTATCGATTTAAAAAAAATAAATAAATAAACAATTTGCTTTTATGCTACCATATTCCAAGAGTCATAAGTTTCTTTTATTATCAACGGAGCTGTTTAAAGGCTTGTTTTTTGTGGGACGAGTTGTATTTTTTAATGGTACAATTTTAGGGTACATCTGTCTATTTGATCACTTTTATTTAATTTTTGGGGAGGCGGGATGAACAAAATTCAATGAACCAGCAATTCTGGTTTGTTTTTCGTGTAGGATAAAAAACAAGTTCACTGAGTGGGAAAAATAACACATTAATTTTAGCATACGGTCTGTTACCGTTGCGGACATACTTATTATGTGTAGTTTTTTTAGTTCATTTTTCTTAGATATTAAAGGAATTGTAATGGGACAAGGAGTTTTTATCTTCTTTATTTATTTGTTTTGTTTTTTGTTTTTTAATTTTATTTAACTTAAAAAAAAAAAATGTAGTCGCACAAGAAGACTTTGACAATGCATGAGCTTTTTTGTTGATATAATACACTGCAATACTCCTGTCTCGCAAATAGGATGCAAACATTGGGAGGTATAGGTCATAACTCCTTTGTGATACCAGATAATTGACTCGATCAAGTTCACTCTCCTCTATTATGCAGCAGGCCTGAAAATATTGACTCTTTGCCTGTGCCCCCCCCCCTATAGGTGACATCATAGTTTATAGACTTTCACATCGCTAAGAACATATAACAGTGTAATTGCTGTTGTACAACTTACATTGTTACACAGCTGCAGTCCGGACTGGATCTGAGTCTGACAGAAAGATGGGCAGCGCTTCTCCAGGTACTCTCTTTGTGTGAAGGCAAAGGCTCTGATTAGTGGAGGAGCATAGCAGAGAGAAGCCTGCTGCTCCACCAAACAGCTCTCACACTGTAGAGGAGAGGGAGGACCATTGCTCCTTTCCTTCGTTCTCTCTCTGCACCGCAATCCACTGCCTGTGCCTTCCTACTCATTACCCCCTCCCTAAAAGATGCAGTTTTCCTATCAAGTCTGACAGGAGGCAGGGGAGGATTCTGGATAACAAAAAAAATTCCTTATCAGCCGGTGCCGCCCTAGGCCTTGGACCTCTAGTGCCTAGTGCGAAACATAGCCATGTATTGTATAATGCTTTGGAATACTTAGTATTACAAAGCATTATTGACTGTTCGTGTTACGCAAATACAGATGGCACACCTTGGGGGCCTTTGTTAGGATCCTGGCTGTGAGAGTAACCCTTATGCCTCCTACCTATGTCAAATACCTTAGATGCCACGGTCGCTATTAACTGTGGCTTTTAGGAGGTTAATCTGCCGTGATCAGATTAATTTCCAAACCCAACAGTTGCGTCACTGCGTAATAACCACGCTACTGGTGCGAATCTCGTGGATGCACTGATTATCATCCATAAGATCCAAGAGACGGATATATCCATCACGATGCGAGAACTAACACCCTCCCCTAATGGATATATTCATCACTCGTCGTTGAGGTGTTAAGTCCTTTTTTGTAGACAATATTTTTCTTACCATGTATGTCCAGTCATCAAGGCAACACCTATCTTCCCTCACTCCCCCATTATCATGCGTGTTCAGCTTGTCTAAATGAGCATGTTATTTCTATAGAGGGAAGGAGATAAGCAGCTGACAGACACCTCTGGCACCATGCATCTTGAGAGAAAATAAAGGATAAGACATAAGTCATAGAAGTGAGTTTGTTGGTGAATTCCGTCAAAATGGTTCCTGTATGGCTCCATAGTAGAGACCTCCGTAAAAAGGGAGATATTCTACCCTAGAAGCAATGCTTAGTACGCGGCCATACAACTCCTGGTTCACTGCTGTACAGGCTCCTTCTAGGGAAAATTACCTCTGTACATATGGAGTCTGACTGAAAAAAATGTATACGGCATATGGAGGTACAGGAGAGAGCTCATGCATCTCTATAGCAGCTATATTATGGCCCCGTAAAAAATAGAGCTGTAATATAGCCCTGTGCTTGAGTCCTGATATAAAATATTTAGTGATTACCTCTGAGGGACAGTCCCTGGATCATATCCTTCAGAAGAAAAGTTTACTATTGCTTCAACATTATTATTTAATGCCTTTTCTTTTACAAGTCAGATACTAAGATGATCTAAAATGAAAAACTTTATTTCACCTTCCATTTTAAGCACAATGAATTTTGAGACAGATGGTCATTCTGTTAAGTACTGTGTTTTGTCTCTGTGTATAATGAAAAATACATAAGCCGTCTGTTGCAAAGTGCAAGAAAGACGTTTAAGCACCTGTTTCAAATTATTCTGATACTATAAATGTTCTTCAAAATTGGAAAGCCTAGTGTTTTAAGAAAGTGTGAAGTGCCACAGTGAGCTCAACGAAATAACTAGGCTTGGGTCCAGTAAGCAGCGAAAGGGAGAATGATACTTACAAATCCTGGCAAACAGCAGATAATAATAAAAAAAAGAAAGCGGGCATCGTAACGCGGAGATCTAACACTCCCGAAATGCTGTCACATTTAGAAGTTTTCTATAAATTAATAGCACAGAACTGTAGTTTCCCTTCCTTCTTTTAGCAGACCATTTTAATGATTTCTTCACTCGGAGAAGTATGTTTATTTCAGGTGTAAGAATGAAAGAGATTTTATGTGGCAACAGCCCAATCTTTAGCAAATTACAATTTCTTATGACACGTGGCCTTCCATGAGGCCTCCATTTTGAAGATTTTCTCCTTTGCAATGATGCATTTTAAGAGGACATTTCTTTCTTTGTCAAAGTGTTATGAAGTTGTCAAATGTCTAATTGAACTCTTTTACAGAAACATCTGCCTCGTTGAGCTCTTCTATTTGAAAGGCTGGAAAATTACTGTGAAATGCACATTAGCCAATAATTAACCTGCAAGTATGACTCGAATGTGGCAGTGTGCCATAAGAACCAGATGTTGTCCCTGTTACCTTTTTACAAAGCAGGTCAAGCATTCTGATTTAGCTATTTGCTTGTATACATAACGTGATTCATATGGCACATTCGGCTAATTGCGTAACATGGCGCACAGGAACTTGTTAAGTGAATTCTAAGCTGTTGCGTAGCAATTAAGCTTGTGTGGCAATTGTCCTCTACATATACTTGCTGAAATGAAATGCACATCAATTCACTAAATTTGCTAGAAATATCCCGACAAAGTACTTTTTGAGGAGCTCCATGCTGGATCTTGGCATTCATCTGTTCTCTACTGAAATTGCACTTACCATCGGTAGCTATGACATAACAATTCCAGGAGAAGAGAACTGAGGAAAATAATGTAATCATTTAAATGTTCATTACTTTCTTAAAAACAGCTTATATGAGCTGCATGGAAAGGGCTCATGTAGCCTCAGAACTTAACCTTAAGGACTATGTACACCTTAGAATCTAGTATCTAGTGCTGAAACCTGTATCCGTCAGGTCATTGGTACTGACAGGTTCAGTGACAGCGGGTGCTGCGTGTCTCTGACACGCATGATCTAGCTGTTACCGATCACATCTAAGTTCATAACAATTGTAATTTTTTTCCGGTGGATTAGCTGCGTGTACACAGAAAAATCCTCAGGTAAAGAAAAACAACTATTTTCAAAGTTTGGAATATAAAAAGACTATGCTCACCTCCTTTGGCGCTCCCATAGCAATGCGTTCATGCTCCTCCCGCTGGTCTCTGTACAGAAAGCCTCCTGTGATGATGTTTGTCAGAAGTGACCGCTACAACCTGTAATTGTGGTTTTTCATGGTGTGAATACTCAGGCGGATTTCCCTGTGGTTTCTGGGTTGGATTTTGCTGCAGAATTTATCGCAAGAGTATCTGACTTGTTTAAACATACTTTAAAATGGACAGATTTTGATGACAAAATATCCTATTCTCATTTCTGTCAGGTACAGTGTATTCAAGAAGACCTTGTGTGGATCCGAATCAACGAGTACATGGATGTCCCCACATACACAGAACTGCCACTATTCAAGCCAGGTAGGATGTAGACATCATTGCGTTTACTCAGTTGACTAACACAAGTCTCCATTACAACACTGCACTTGAAATCAGAAGGGACATGTTGTTATCAAATTCTTTCTTCAGCTATTAGTCTTGTAAATTCAAGCAAACATATAATAAAAATAAGATAATGTTCACTAATGGGCACCTTTTAGTTTTCTCTTGGTAAGTCTCCTTTTACTGCACATGACTAAATTACCAAAGTAAAAAAAAAAAAAAAAAATGTTGTACTGCACGTACCAATGGTTAACAAGTTTCCTTTTCTTCTCAAATTATTTTCATACAGTACATGAAACCCAAAGTCAGCAGTGACAGGTCTCAATGCAGGTGAATACTACAGTACATCTTACAATGTCCTATTGGTTTCAAAGCTAAAACCTGTTTCTATCGTGCCCTTACTGATTGTCATAACGATATTAAATCTAATTATATTGTGAATTGGGAACGGGACTTGGGCGAGATGTATAATACAGAGGAATGGACAGTGGCACACAACTGGACCAAACATATATCAAAAGGAGTACATCATTGGGAACTCTCCCATAAGTTACTACTTAGATGGCATTTAACTCCAGCCTGGATTTCTAAAATTAACTCTGCATATTCTGATCTATGCTGGAGAAGCTGTGCACTCCAAGGCATATATCTTCATGCATGGTGGTCATGCCCTGTTTTGATAACATTTTGGTCTATTGTTTTTGATGCCCTAAACAAACTTATGTCGACTTCTATACCGTTATCGCCAGCACTGCCATTATGTTTTCTACATGTAGATAAATTACCCACTCATGTTCAAACTGTAGCTTCACATATAATCTTAGCTGCTAGGAGTGCTATTGCTAAATCTTGGAAGGACTCAAAACTCCTTCCCTTATAGAGGTTTATTCCTTGGTTAATTTGGCTTATAAAATGGAGTTACAATACGCAATGTATACCTTAGCCAACGAGAATGGGGTTCTTGGAATCCAGATTTTTTAAGGATACATATTATATGTTGTCGGTTTCTAGATACCTCTGTACTTAATGATTAACTATATTTATACTCTAGCCTGCGGGAGCATTGGCATACCTAAACCTTATTCATTTATTCATTTAGTTTTATTCTTGTATCTCAGCATAACTGTTATTTTATTCTCTAACTATTATCTTCTTTTTTCTTTTCTATAATGTCTGTATATTTATACTTTCTAAAATATAAACAATAAAAAATTATTGTTAAAAAAAAAAGAAGCTAAAATCTAACATCTACTATGATGGTTTACAACTAAAAGTAGATAGAAAATAATTTTTTTATTTTTTTTGGGTTAATAAGCTGATTTAATATCTAAACCCAGAGATCAGATATATTTTAATGGTTCTTAGATGGTGGTTTAAACAAGCATAATGTTTCAAAAGACTTTTAGGCCCTATGCACTTCTACTGGTGTTCCCATAGCGACTCCTCACTCCTCCCCGGTCTGGCCTCCTTGGACACGTTTCATCCCATGTGACCACTGCAGTCAATCACAAGTTGCAATGGTCACATGGGAGGAAACGTCATCCCGGGAAGACGTCAGCACTAACACCAGGGGGGACTGACATGTTTCTATGGGAGACCATGGGGAGGTAAGTATTGACTTTCTTTTTTTATCCCCCCCATCTGCTGTCTGCAGCAGCAATTTTGTCTGAAGGTCTGCACCAAATGAAACATGATTTAGTGCAGACTTTCTGTCCTTAGACATCCCGCGACCCACTCTAGCCAGCATGGAACACCCATGTCAGGCTTATGACATAGCTATTTGAAAAGGCGGTTCTGTGGCATTCTGTGGCATTTACCACTGTAAAAAGGCGTTTTGGTGGTCATTAAGGGGTTAAATATACCATATCATTATGATACTACTTTGTATTAGATTGACAATACATTATAGGTAAACAAGTTACCTTCCCTATCAATTGAAAGAGTACCTGTACTTTCCGCAAACTTTTTATATGTCATAGAGACATGTTAGAAGTTTTGATCGGTGGGATCCGGGTGCTAAGACCCCCAGCGTTACTAAAACAAAGGAGCAAAAGCAGTCACAAGAGTGCTATGCACCATTGGCTGTGATCATCGCTCCTTGTTAGGTTGAGTATGGGCTCGCATGGAACGTCTTTGAGCCTGTCTTCAGCCCGAGGAGCGCCGATCACAGCTAAAGGTGTATAGCACTCAGCTGAAAGCTTCTGCTTCTTTGTTTCAGCAAAGGTGGGGGTCTAAACCTGAACCCCCACAATCCAAACTTCTGAAATGTCTCTATGGCATATCAGAAGTTTTGCTGAAAGTACAGTCACTGTTTAACGTATGTGTATAGATGTAAAGTTTATGAAATGTGCTTAACATAATGGGGCATTAGAATTGAACCAATTTGAATCTAAAGTTCCTATGCAGACCTCCACGGATACAGACTACAAACAAACCCTGTGTAGTGTATTTCTGCAGGTATGCTTACTTCCATCTGTACCCTACTTGCTAACTTACATGGTGGTCATTTTTCAGTCCTTATGCAGACTAAAACAGTTTTTTCTATATGTTTTCCCTATAATTTCTTAATTCATCTTACCCTTAATCTTCACAAGCTTTTCAAGACATGGAAGAGAAGCGTCCTCATAGCATGATGTTGCCACTACCAAGCTTTACTTGGGAATGGTGTTTTTTATGGCCAAAAACAAAAAAGAACTGGTGAGGTTCACTGACAAAAGTTGTATTCCCAGTCTCTCCCTTCAGAGCCATCGAAAGTTAAAGAGGCTCTGTCACCATATAATAAGTGGCCTATATTGTACATGATGTGATCGGCGCTGTAATATAGATTACAGCAGTGTTTTTTTATTTAGAAAAACGATCATTTTTGACTGAGTTACAACCTATTTTAGCTTTATGCTAATGAGTCTCTTAATGGACAACTGGGCGTGTTTTACTATATGACCAAGTGGGCATTGTGGAGAGAAGTGTATGATGCTCACCAATCAGTGACCAATCAGTGTCATACACTTCTCTCCATTCATTTACACTGCAGATAGCGATATAGCTATATCGCTATGTGCAGCTACATACACACACTATAACATTACTGCAGTGTCCTGATAATGAATATACATTACCTCCAACCAGGGCGTGATGTGTATTCAGAATCCTGACCACTTCTGTAGCGCCTCTGTGATTTACAGCATAGCAGGCGTAGTCTCGCGAGATTACGCTGTAAACTGTAATTCACAGCGAGATCTCGCTGTGCTGTGCTGTAAATCACAGAGACGCTAAAGTAGTGGTCAGGATTCTGAATACACATCACGTCCTGGCTGGAGGTAATGTATATTCATTGTCAGGACACTGCAGTAATGTTAGTGTGTGTGTGTATGAGGCTGCAGATAGCGATATAGCTATATCGCTATCTGCAGAGTAAATGAATGGTGAGAAGTGTATGACACTGATTGGTCAGCGTCATACACTTCTCTCCACAACGCCCACTTGGTCATATAGTAAAACACGCCCAGTTGTCCATTGAGAAACTCATTAGCATAAAGCTAATATAGGTCATAACCGTCAAAAATGATCGTTTTTCTAAATAAAATCTACATTACAGCGCCGATCATATCATGTACAATATAGGGCACTTATAATGTGGTGACAGAGTCTCTTTAAGCCAGATTTTGATAGATTTATTTATGTCCCTCCTTTGACTGAATGCACTTTACTCTGAAGGATCAGTGGTAAAGTGGAGTCTATTCAGTAAACTTGTCAATGAGCGGTTTGAAGTGTTCTATTTACTCAATAGCATTTGAACCTTTCAGATACAGGTGAATTTCTATGACAAGTACTTGAAACGCTTTGAGTTCACCTAGGTGATCCACATTGGATGTGACTTACCATGTTGCTTACAAGACTAGTTGTCTATAAATAACTACGCATTCAATTATTTTATTCAATAATTGTTATGGATGTAGAATTTTGTGGAATATTATTTCACTTTGACATGTTTTCCAATGATCAATGTCAAGAACTTCTTATTTAATCCATTGTAATTGTTACTTAAAAAATAAAAAAAGGCCCTAGAAGGGTTGAATAGTTTGAATAGATACTGTATACACTGTATATATCTATTTTACACCAAGATCCCATTGAATCCACATGAAGATCAACTGAAAGAGAGAGAAGATTAAAATATACACACTACACTACTGTAGGTGCCAGGAAATTGTGTTTAAGTGGAGCTGGTTTGTTAAAATAGCAGCAATGCCATTACACTTTTCTATCCCAGCAGAGGCGCGCTGTCCTAGTTTCCAGACTAGAAATTCCCGCGAGACTACTGTAACCTTAGCTACCCCTTAGTCATATAATACATAAATGCCTGAACATACAGTACTTTATAATGTTACACAGTAAGAAATGGAATTACAAACTGGAACGTTAGTCTCTTTATTGGGCATATGAATTTGTCATATATCAGCCACAGTCAAAATCAAAAGATGATTCGACTACCTTCCACACTGTATCCCTTGCACTTAATGGACAATAATTTAACATGCTAAAATATTTTATTGTATATATTTAATAATATAGAAATTAATATCAATGTATTTTGATTGGGTATAATTATTGGTCCTTTCCAATTTAGGATTTTACCTGATTAAAGTAAGGCTATTGATTTCATTAGCCAGTCTAAAATAGGTATTGTTGAATGTTTTCTTGTTTTTAGTAGATTGTTCAGCTATAGGCAAGAATGTACATGCCATAGAGGCAGACCCTGTACCTTCTATATGGCCTATGGAAAGGACTGCCCCTCCTCAGGCTGATGCCATCCTTTTTTTGCAAATGAAAGTTAACTAGCACAGAAGTACTTTGTAGGCAGAGGGGGAAGGGCGAGAGGGTCATACTGTTTTTTTGTCCAATAAATGATAAAAATAATGGAGCTCTTCTGTGCTTGAACTGGGTGGTTGTTGGGGAGAATCCAGTGGGGTGCATTTTCTCTATGCATACCTCTGAGTAGAAGGGAACATACAAGAAGGTCGTAACATACAGACCAGAAGTGGTCAAACCTAGTAGGTGATCTACCAGGGGACCAGAAAAAAGGCACATTGCTGACAATTTTTTCTGACCCCCCAGTGCCCACATTATTGACATAGAAGTCACAGCTAGTTACTTGTTGCACTGGCTCCATAGTTGTGGCTTCTTCATACATACTGCTCCACCCTTCTGGCCTGCTGTGTGCTAGAGTGTTTATTAGCTGATAGGGAGTCAGAGCTAATAGTGATTAATGAGATTCGCAAGTCCCTTTATGGTTTACCTAACAGCAAGATCTACTGGTCCATTCTATGAGGTCTACCGCCAGATCACAATCTACTATTTGGCCCCCACTGATATAGATCATATAAGGTAATGTCATGTTTATGCAAGTACTAACACTTGTAGTGCCTTTAAAGGAACATTCCAGCAGAACTTATTTCACACGGCAGAATTTTAGTAGGTATTTTGCTTCAGTATTTGTAAGTCAAAACTAGGAGTGGGTCCAAAACACAGAAGAGGTGCAAATCTTTCAATTATATGTTTTCTGTATATGTGCCATTCCTGGTTTTGGCAAACTACTGATCAAAATACTGCCGTGTGGAAGGGGCCATACTTTATACCTAGTGCAAAGCCTAAGGTGGCGGTGAATGACATTGGGTTCAAAGAACACCAAAAAAAGGAGTCCCTTAAGTCTGTACTCAGCAAAACACAGTAGGGGAGATTTATTAATATCGAGTGGTGTGGTGATCTTTTTTTCCCTAATGCAGAGCGCAACAGATTCATCAACAGGGTGCACACACTCTTGATGAATTTACCATAGTTTAATAAATAACAGCAGGTCAGACCTTGAAAAATTATTTGTGGTCTGTGCAACTCTGAAGCCCCATCCACTGTTTTTTTTTTATGCGCTTTATGTGTCAGAGAAAGTGCTGCACGGCCTTCATAAACATGACTAAAATTGGGGTCTCTCATTCATGCACAGTCATGACAGTTCCTTTAAAGTGGCTCTCCTCTCTGGCTAATAGCCCCAAGCTAACTGAAAAATAACCTGCATTTTTAGGTTTTGAGTGAAGTTCCACTTTAATATGTCATAGAGTAGGATCTTCCACTTGAGACCCCTTTTTGTGAGTCAGAGTGGAGGGATGCTAACCTTGCACTGGCAGACTTGGCTGTCGATGTAATACATGGACGTCCCATTTTCTAAATAGATATCCGGAGCAGAGGAAATGATTACCCAATGTAAATTTCCTTCAGGGAATCTCGGGAACCCGTCGGCGATGAGACATCCCCTTTAATATCAGGTTTGTCTTTCATATGACTGTCCTACAAATTTAGCCTCAGTAAAAATTGTAATTGTTCTAGAGAATTTCGATTTATTTTTATTTATTATTTAAGATTTATATTCTTGTCATACAGTTAGCTAGAAGTAAATTAATAAATTTGCAGAGTTGTTGCAAAACAAGACAATACTCTCTTTGTCTTCTTTTCTGATTATTCTATTTTCCTTATATTGGATTCCTCCTTTTTATTCATAATAATTGACACTGACATGTTTACAGCAGGCAGTAAACTGACAATAAGGCATTCATTTTAATAAACATGTTGTATGAATTTTTCAGATTATGATTTCATTATGTCTATCATATACTGTCCAAGAGAGTTCTATGGTCTATAAGTTTATCTTCTTATTACTGGCATGTTAAACCAGCAGAATAATAGGAGCAGAAATCCTGTTGTGAAAACAAATTGCAGCTGTAAAAGCCAAGTCCCTGCATTTGCATATTTATATATGAAAGCATAATCTATTTCTCATTTCCCTTTTCTCAAGATATTTATTTGTAATTCCCCACTCGCATCTATGGCTCGAGTGTCTGTTGGACAATTATTTAAAACTGACATCAATTGTAAAGTAATCTAAAAAGCTAACCGAAACAGGGCCATTTAAATTGGTGCACGCCGTAAAATGCATACATGAAACATCTCCAGCTCACTCAGGTCCCATTCCTATCTAGTGATGAGCTCCTCTTTCTGCTTCATATAAACTAATGTCTATGTGAATACCTTGTAATTACACTGCTCCTTATCATCGCACTTATCTTTCAGGGACATTTTAACTGGCACTCAGCACAGTGAGCACAATGTTAAAACACATTTATCGTTCAGTTCACATTTGTCTCTATTCTGTGTGCATGTTCCCAGTTAGATGTTAGCACCTCTTTTATGGTGAAAAATGCACATTACATTCGTGGTCATATCAGGAACGCTTCTTTTTTGTGTGTTTGTTAAATTAGATTTTTTTATGAAGCCGATGATTTCCAACATTTGAGAGCTATTTGAAAAATAATGGTATAGAGTAGTGTAAATGTTATCTATCCACATGCACTAATTCCACATTTCTATCAGTCAGTGTTAAATATAACCGCTACATTTCATTGACTGCCACCTTAAAACTGACAGCATACAAGCACAAATGACACAATGATTTACGTTTACTGAACACATTTGGACAAGGTAAAAGAAGATGGTTGATGTAAATTAGTCGTAGGAGGGCACCACCTCTTGACAGAGCACCCAACATGTATTTTAATTAGGGGCGCACTTAGTAATGCCCCTGTATCCAAAGAAATAAAAAGCAGAAATTAGCGGCATAGGCATGCAACCAAGTTCGTATACATAATCATATCCTTTGTATGATTGCAAAATGAAGGATATTAATATGAATGTATATTCGATTTTGTGCCCATTTATTGGAACCAGTGATGTTCTTTTTTATGTTTTTTTAAACCATAAATGAAATTAAAGAGGTTTTCCGGTTACATGTAAATAAAGCTTAATCATCATATAATCAAACGTTCTGCAACTTTCAAATATACTTTGTTCTGCTTGATGTCAGTAGAATAAAACATAAAAAAAGTTCATCTGCACATCAATAGCCAACAGACTTAGAATGTAAGCCAAAAAAACGAAACCTAAAGAGCCACACTGTTGCAAAATAAAATCTAAAGTATATGTGGGCCTGGGCATATGAGAAAGTTTCATAACCTTTCCTTAAACAATTGTCATTATACTATTCAGAGTAGAGGAGCTGTAATCGCTCTAAAGATATATTAATCCCTTCAGGACACAACCTGTTTTGGCCTTGTGGACGGAGACGATTTTTTTAATCTGACATGTGTTACTTTATGTGGAATGCTTATGTGGACTTTGGAATGCTTTTACCTATCCAAGCGATTCTGAGATTGTTTTCTCGTGACATATTGTACTTTATGTTAGTGGATAAATTTTGTCGATAAATTAAGTATTTATTTGTGAAAAACTCCAAAATTTAGAGAAAATGTGCAAAAATTTAAATTTTTCTAAATTTAAATGCATCTGCTTGTAATACTTGTTACTAGTTAAAATTCCCGATATGTCTACTTTATGTTGGCATTGTTTTTTGAACATCCTTTTATTTTTCTAGGACATTACAAGGATTAGAACTTTAGCAGCAATTTCTCACATTTTTAAGAAAATTTACAAAACCAATTTTTTTATGGACCAGTTCTATTCTGAAGTGTCTTTGAGGTCCTTATATGTTAGAAAACCCCCATAAGTCACCACATTTTAAAAACTGCACCCCTCAAAGTATTCAAAACAGCATTCAGAAAGTGTGTTAACCGTTTAGGCGTGTCACAGAAATTAAAGCAAAGTAGAGGTGAAATTTCCAAATGTCATTTTTTGTGCTAGAATTCATTTGTAATACTGTTTTTTCTGTAACACCGAAGGTTTCACCAGGTAAACGCAACTCAATATTTATTGCCCAAATTCTGCAGTTTTTGGAAATATCCCACATGTGGCCCTAGTGCGGTAATGGACTGAAGCACAGGCCTCAGAAGAAAAGGAGCACATAGTAGATTTTGGGGCCTCCTTTTTATTAGAATATATTTTAGGCACCATGTCAGATTTGAAGTGCTCTTCTGGTGCCAAAACAGTGGAAACCCCCCAAAAGTGACCCTATTTTGGAAACTACACCCCTCAAGGAATTTCTCGAGTTGTATAGTTAGCATTTTGATACTACAGTTTTGTTGCTAAATTTATTGGAATTAGTCTGTGAAAATGAAAATCTACTTTTTTTTCTGAAAAAACATTTTTTTTTTACACAGAATAAAGGAGAAAAAGCACCCCAAAATTTGTAACGTAATTTCTCCTAATTACGGCAATATCCCATATGTGGTCATAAACTGCTGCTTGGACCCACGACAGGGCTCAGAAAGGAAGGAGCGCCATTTGGATTTCAGAGTGCAGAATTTACTGGAATGGTTTTTGGTGCCATGTCGCACTTGCACCGCCCTGCATGAACTAAAACAGTGGAAACCCCCCAAAAGTGACCCCATTTGGGAAACTACAGCACTCAAGGAATTTTTCCAGGTGTATAGTTAGCATTTTTACCCCAACTATGTTTTTGCTGAATTTAGTGGAATTAGGCAGTGAAACTGAAAAAGCCCGCCAATATTTGTAAAGCAATTTATGCCAATCACGGCAATACCCCATATGTGGTAATAAACTGCTGCTTGGACCCACAGCAGGACTCAGAAGGGAAAGAGAGCTATTTGGTTTTTGGAGCTCAAATTTAGCTCAAATGGTTTTTGGGTGTCATGTTGCATTTGCAAAGCCCCTGAGGGACCAAAACAGTGGACATACCCCAAAAGTGACCCCATTTAGGAAACTATACCCCTTAAGGAATCTATCTAGGGGTATAGTGAGAATTTAGACCCCACAGGTCTTTTGCAGAATTTATTAGAATTAGGCCGTGAAAATTAATATCAACATTTTTTCCACTAAAATGCTGATTTTTTTAATTTTCACAAGGAATAAAAGAGAAAAAGCCGCCCAACCTTTATAAAGAAATTTCTCCCCAGTACGACAATACCCCACGTGTGATCATAAACTGCTGTTTGGACACACAGCAGGAGCGCTACTTGGCATGCAGATTTTGCTGGATTGGTTTTTAGGCGCCATGTCGCATATGCAAAACCCTGAGGTACCAGAGTACAGTGGAAGCCCAAAAGAAGTGACCCCATTTTGGAAAATAAATCTCTCAAGGCATTTATCATTTGCTTGGATTTATGACAGGGCTCAAAAGTAAAGAGCAACATGCGCATTTGAGGTCTATTTTCGTGATTTTCACAGCATTGGCCCACAATTGCGGGACTCGGAGGTTAAATAGTAAAACAAACCCTCAAGTAGTGACACCTATTTTGAAAACTACACCCCTTAAGACATTTTAAGGGGTATAGTGAGCATTTTGACCCCACAGGTGTTTTTTTCATTAGAAATTAATTAACCATTTCAGGACTGATTCATTTTTTGCATTTTAATTTTTCACTCCCTGCCTTCCAAGAGCCATAACTTTTTTTATTTTTCCATCAATTGAAATCTGCAGCAGCCATTTTTTTCATTGGTTTCTATACCTTTTTAGGTAACTTGATGCAGACGTTGAGGAATCTAACAGTGCGGAATTTAGGCTGCGATGCAGAATTTCCCCTCCGCAGCATGCACATTCTGTTGCGGAGAAGCAGTGAAACTTCACTCTGGATTTCAACCCCTGCAATGCAAAGTCTGAATTCTGCGGCAAGTCCGCTGTGATATCCGCAACGTCTAAATTACCTGTCAAATACACAAATATTGCTGCAGATTCGTTGAGTAATTGCCGTTAATTTGCAGCAACATGTGCAGCGGAAAAAAATTCTATTTTTTGGTCGATTGAGCGGTGTGAGGGCTTATTTTTTGCGGGACGGGCTATAGTTTTTATTGGTACCAATTTTTGGTATATCTAACTTTTTGATCACTTTTTATTAATTTATTGGAGAGCTATGGTGACCTAAAAAACTGAGATTTTGGTGTTTTAAATCTATTACGTCACGATGCGCGAAGGGGTTAATGCGCAGCGGATGGTGGAAAGCGAAAATTAGAATTTTCCACTGATATGCCATTTTAGTGCACAATGTGTGCACTAAATATGTTGTGCCCAGTTTGTGCCACTATTGACAAATACATCATAAAACGTTAAGCAGGTTCTCCCGGATATGGAGATGCCATATATGCGGATGTAAACTGGGCACACTGTAGGGCTTAAATGGGAGGGCGCGCCATTTGGCTATTGGATTGCAGATTTAGCTTGGTAGTTGTTCTGTTTGGGGTTTTACTGGTATTTCAGTTTATAATGTGAGGCATATGTAATCTGTGCGGAGAACATCAGGGCATAATACGAAGGTATAATAATGTGGTAAATAAATAATAATCCGCAGATGTGTGGCCAGTGTTGCACTGATATACGGTGCCCGATCTTATCTGCTTTTGGAACACTCTGCATATTTTGTGTCGCCATATTCTGAGAGCCGTAACTTTTTTTTTTTCCACACCGGAGCTGTATTAGGGCTTATTTGTTGCAGGACAATCTGTAGTTTTCATTGGTAACATTTTGGGGTACATTTTTTGATCACTTTTTTTCCATTTCTTGGCAAGCAAGGTGACCAAAAACCAGCAATTCTGATGCTTTTTAACCTTTTTTTTTTTTTACAATGTTCATCATGGGCATTACATGACATTTTTACTTTATTCTGCGGGTCGATACAATTACGACGATACCATATGTATATAGTTTTTTTATGTTTTGCAGTGTTTGCACAATAAAATCACTTTTTTTAAAAAAAAAATAATATTTTTTTGTGTCACCATATTCTGAGAGCCATAACTTTGTTTTTCAGTCAAAAAAGCTGTGTAAGGGCTTGTTTTTTGCAGAACGGGCTTTAGTTTTTATTGGTACTATTTTGGGGTACATGCGACTTTTTGATGACTTTTTATTCTATATTTTGGGAGGGATGGTGACCGTGCGGGAAAAATAACGACCGTAGTTATTACCAAATATGTGTACTTTGTTTTAACGGTTTCATTTTTTTTCCTATAATAAAAAACTTATTATAGGAAAAAAGCCGTTTTGGGTTATTTTTAACTTATAACTTTTATTTTTACACTTTTCGACAACATATTTTTATTAACCTTTTTTTTGTACCACTAGGGGACTTGAAGACCTGCAGCACTGATCGCTGCTATAATACATCGCTGCTATAATACATTACACTACCTACGTAATGTAGTATATTTTATCTCTCAGTGTGACGGCGGCTGGTCCTCATAGGCTTTCATACATGGCAGACTCGGAGGCCATTGTCTGGTCTCCGGTTGCCTTGCCAGCCATTGGCACCCCTGGGGGGTGGCGATTTGCTACAAACCACTTAAATGCATTGATCGCATTTAAGGGGTTAATTGACAAAATCAGCGGTGTTGGACCACTGACAGCTGGCCTCACACTTCCTGGGCACTGTCCATTACGACAGTGCTTACCGGATACTGCTCAGTAACTGTATGTCCTGGTGCGGTAAGTAACTTCCTGCCTGCCAGGATGTACAGTTGCGTCGTCGTGCGGGTTCGGCTTAAAGGCTATGTACACCTTTTGAAAACGATTTTTGTTTTTTGAATAAAAATGTGTACCATTGTACTGTTTATTAAAAATTATTTTTACTTTTTGAGATAGAGCTGCTTTGTATCCTGTATACAGAGCAGCTGTATCTAGTGCTAAAACCTGTATCCATCAGGCACTGATGGGTTCTCTGACAGCGGGTCCTGAGTGTCTCTGACACGCAGGATCAAGCTGTTACCGATCACATTAAATTTAATAACTCAGATGTGATCAAATACAGGTGGCTGATTTTTTTTCCATTCCCCTCTCAATTTTTTTTTATAAAAGCTTATTAATAAATTATATGTACCCCAAAATGATGCCAATAACAACTAGAACTCATCTAGCAAAAAAACAAGCCATCATATGGCTATGTCGATGGAAAAATAATAAAGTTATGTCTTTTGGAAGGTGGCAATGAAAAAATAAAAAAAATAGCTCGACCGTGAAAGCCCAAAATAGGTCCTGAACAGGATAAATATTTGCACCCGCTGGCAGATGACCACGCCATTGCTTAGCGAGACACGGCATGACATGGAGTGTAGGTAACACATCCATACCTCCACACCCTTGAGTGCAAGTGCTGGCATAACATATTGATGCATGTCCCTAGTATTTCTATACCATCGTAGAAAAGAGAACAAGATGGAGTCCGCTCCACCATGTTGAAATGAACAATCTCAGTGTGTATGTATTTTTTCTGAAGGAGATCACAGGAAGTCTGACAGGAAACTTGATGTCTTTAACCCAGGGTTACTCTTTAACTGTACATTGTTTTCAATTGGGCCGATTCCTTCGCCTTGACCAGTATGTAAACATATAGGCAGTAACAGACTAGCGTAACCAAAAATATTGGCCTATAAGTTATGAAAAAACTGATAATAAAAACATGACCTTGTTTTTCAAATTGAAGTTTAGTCCCATGAAATCGGTTCATTATGTCAGCATAATAATTTATTCCTGCAAAATCTAAAGATTTTCCAGCTCTGCAGTAAACAACTGTCATAATTTTGTTATTTGCAGACATTCTAAATGAATTCCAAAACTGCAGAAATCAAACAGTTATTTCTAAGGTGGCTAGACCTGATGATATGAGGTTTTGATTTCCCAATAGGCTGGGTGAAATAGACTGAAATAAAGTAACACCGAAAAGGGAAAAAAAAATCAACACTATGTGTATGGATTTAAATCAGCTCTACAGAAAAGCTACTAATTTTCTACTGCAAAATGCACAGCGTACAAATGAGGCTAAAGTCAAGAGGTAAATGGAATACATATTAATATATTTGGCTTCAGGCTCAAACAAAAACATTTAAAATGCTTCAGCTGTCAGACAACCAATTCAGCATGCTAAAGTTGTATGACATGAAGGCAGCAAGAAAGCAGGCAAAATATTTAGTCATACAAATTCCTTATCCAGCAGCTCCAAAAAGAGGCAAATGTAAATGAGACGTATCGTCTTAATTAATGTTGAATGTATAATTCATGTCTTCAACTAGTCGTGGCCACAGACAAAACGTAGCTCCCAATGTTTTTGTGTCCTTTAAATGTACTTCCCCTCTTCTTATTTATATTGTGTCATAGTCATTCATCTCTTCCCGCCACAGCCAGTCTTCGTTTTTTAATTTTAATTTTTTCAGGGTTTGTTTTTGTTTTTTTGCAGGACGAGTTGTACTTTTTTATGACACCAGTTAATGTTCCATAACATACTGAAAAACTTTTGGAAATTATTTTCTGAAGTGGAAGAAAAAAAGCAAAAGAAAAACAGTGATTAAAAATGACATGTTAAATCTTATTGTGTTATTGTGCTGGTCAATTTGTTAAAAATAAAAAAAATATCGCCTTATTCTGAAACCCATCACTTTTTTATTTGTCCGTCGATGCAATGTGTGGGCTTTATCTTTGTGGGATGAACTGTAAATTGTATTGGTACCATTTTCTGGTATATACGACTTTTTGATTACTTTTTATAAAAAAAAATTTAAGGAGACGAATGGAACAAAAATCAGCAATTCTGTGTGTTTTGTTTTTTTTGCAATTGACCGCGGCATCTAGGCGGTTAAACAGCCGGGATCGAGTCATCTCCGATCCCGGGCCATTAGAGCGTGGTGTTAGCTGTAATATACAGCTCGTGAGCCTGCTCCATACACGCCTCCTCCCGACTATGACGTAAATGTAAACCCTCGTTTATCAGCTGATTGTATCGTTTATGCATCACAAAATATTATCGTTGTCGGCAGCACATCTCCATTTGTGAACAGAGAGATGTGCTGCCGACTTGATGGAAATGCATGCAGACGAGCAATCGGAGTAACGATCGCTTGTCCATATACATTACTGATCGTAGCTTCTTGTAATAGCATCAAATGAGCGCCAATCAATGAGCTGTCTCGTTGATCGGCGCTCGTTTTTACGGCCCACATTGTAAAAGTACCCCTAGTCTTCCATAGTTTACATAGATACTTAGTTTGTCCCTTGATAAACGAATCTTTCTTCATTGTAATACACCACTTAGACTCTGTTCAATCTCTGTCACACATTCCATCCCATTTGCTAGAAAAAATAGTGCGGCATACAGCAATATGTTTTACGATAAAATGACTGACACCCCATCGGAAACCAACGGACTCCATTATAAGTTGGGCGCGGCTGGTGTCTGTCATGCAATGGATCCGGCACTCCACCAAATTCGTTATTCCGCTCCTATGCTTGTGTAGAAAAACGGAATTGACAAACGCAGATGTGAACAGAGCTTTACAGATAGGGTAACTAAAAGCTCTAAAGGTATGTCAACATTTGTACCCATTTTTATTGTATATAAAATAACTAAAGAGCAACTTTGTAGATAGCCTTGATTACAAAATGAGTATACAGCTCCCATGCAAATCTAGGTGTTTTCATGATTACAGACTACAAACATTAGTCTGTAGTCTGTAGTCTGATCAAGCAGTTATGTTTTTCTTCATTTCCTTTAACCGACCTTTAACCTACAGGCTGTAACTCCCGTGGTCGCTGACCACGAACTCCTTCCATCCAGTTGACACCCTTCTCTCAAGAGATGTCTGCACATATGGCCATCCTGCTCCACAGTGACCACCAGGGTTCACTCATGAGCTCAGTCCAGACTTAAGAAGCCAGAGCGCACGCATGTTGGTGATTGAGCTAATTGCTCCAGAGAACCCTGGGCAATAAGGAGGTCCCAGCCCTATCCTCCCACGCCTGAGCTTTGTTGTTGTATTCCAAGTCTGTCTTGCAAATGGTCCCCTAGTATTTCCTGCTCCCAGTGTTCCCTGTTCCTGTATCCTGTAACCTGTATCCTGAGCTAGTGCCGTGCTTAGCTGTAGCCGTGCTGTGCTGTATACCACACCTGCCCTGCTTCTCCACACCTGACGTCTTCCTGCTGCCTAGTTCCTGCCTAGCCTGCCTTGTTACTGTCCGAGCTGCCACAGGTACCCTATATAAACCATAGACTCTGACCTGCTCCCTGTTGGCCAGCTGCCATACCGATACCGCCAAGGTGGTACGGCCCAGTGGGTCCACGAACCCTACGTGACACAGGCAGTAAAAGGGGGGACAGATAGAAGGGTGTAACACATGACTGCATAGGTTTGTTTGTAGCCTGTAACCATGGAGATAAACAGGTCTACAAGGGAGCTGTAGATACAAAACGGTAGGATATTTGCATTCAAAACTATTTTCACAGTTGCTTCATTTTTTATTTTATATTTATTGGAGCAATAAGGCCATCGGGTAGCAAGGTAGACATACCGTTGAATCACCAGATGTGAAATCATGACATGCTAAATATATGACTGCTTCAAAATGAATGAGACAATTATATCCCACCTTACTTATTGATAAGTTCCTTTAAGTCACTACTAGTGTTGTATTATTTGATCTAATTATAATTTCTTATTACTTAGTAAATACCAGTCATTATAGCTGTACAATTAACTTGTTACTCTAAATAAGTTTTTCATTTTTTATGAGAAGATACCACTTACTTATAAGTTGTGATTACCAAAGAGATTTACATAACATTAAGAACTATAAAGCCTTTGGAAAAACTACAGCTAATACCAGCGATGAAACCTGATAACACATCTTAGGACAATCAGGAGGCATCTGTTAATTATGTTTGTTTTTACATCATACACAACTAAATCAATAGGAGAATGACTTGCAAATTAGCTTAGATTACACAAATCTGCATGACTGAGCAATACATTATAGGTCCCTAACTTGTGGAGATAATTGAAAACTGTGACCTCTGGGATATGCAGTCAGATGTAACCTTGGAAAAAGCCTCCTATAAACTCTTTAAAATATGCACATTCAAAGGAAAAGAGAGAAACCGAGGAATTAATAACATTTATTAATTGTATTAAAAAATTTAAATAATCATAGCGCATTTTTCCAATCAGCCTCAAAGATAGAAAAATCTGTAAAAATTATATTTTACTATCAAATACATCTGCCTTAAAAGCTGTAACGTCCACTGGGGATGTGAACCTACTGGGCCATAACGGAGTAGCTGCTGGCCATACATATATAGGACAGTCACAAGTGGATGGTACCTTGGTGGCAGACTGGACACAGTCTGATAGCAGGTAGCGGAAGCAGGCTGGTGCTGAATTACTGGAAGCAGGTTGGTGTCAGATTACTGGAAGCAGACGGGTGCCGGATTAACTGGAAGCAGGCTGGTGCTGGATCACTGGAAGCAGGCTGGTGCCGGATTATTGGAAGCAGGCGGGTGCCTGATCACTGAAAGAAGGCTGATGCTGCATTACTGAAAGCAGGCTGGTTCCGCATAACTGGAAGCAGGCTGGTGCCGGATCACTGGAAGCAGGCTGGTGCCGGATCACTGGAAGCAGACTTGTCATTGACACCGGACTCAGGATACAGGGTTGACACGAATACAGGACTGGTCACGGACACTAGACTCAGGTAACAGGACTGGACATGGATACAGGACTGGTCACAGACTCTGGATTCAGGATACAGGCCTTGACACAGACACTAGACTCAGGAGACAAGAACTGGACATGGATACAGGGCTGGTCATGGACACTGGACTCAGGATACAGGATAGTCACGGATACAGATTTTAGATAACGGATACGAAACATTCACAGACTAACACTGGGTTAGTAGCAACATTGCTTAGGCACTGGGTGTGTAGGCAGAGTTTCTTAAATAATCCAGGGTATCCAGGGATAGGTTGGGGGCACTTTTACTGGAGCGCGCACGTTTTTCAGCACTGCGGGCATAAAACGCTGCAAAATACGCTTTCTCTGCCTCCCATTGATGTCAATGGGAGGTCAGAGGCGCAGACACCCGAAGATAGGGTACGTCGCTTCTTTTTCCCGCGAGGTGGTTTTACCGCTCGCGGGAAAAAGACGCCTCCGCCTCTCATTGAAATCAACGGGAGGCATTTTAGGGCTGTTTTTGACGAGTTTTGCGGCGCGGTTTAAGCATAAAAAAACTTGTCAAAAAACTCGGTGTGAACATAGCCTTAAAAGTATTGGGACAGTAAGGGTATGTTCACACGTGCACGTCCGTTACAGCTAAAATTACAGAGCTGTTTTCAGGCGAAAACAGCTCCTAAATTTCAGACGTAATGGCAAGTGCAGGCGCTTTTCGCTGTTTTTCTATGGAGTCAATGGAAAACGGCTCCAATTACGTCCCAAGAAGTGACATGCACTTCTTTGACGTTGGCATCTTTTTTACGCGCCGTCTTTTGACAGCGGCACGTAAAAAAAATGACCGTCTGCACAGTACATCGTAAAACCCATTCAAATGAATGGGCAGATGTTTGCCGACGCTTTCAAGCAGTATTTTCGGCCGTAATTCCAGCTGTAAAACGCCTGAATTACGTCCGTAAATAGTGCGTGTGAACATACCCTTAAACATAATTTGGTTGCCAAGGTGGACATAGCCTTTAAACTAGTCGTATACTGTTACATGTTTGATATATATCCATGGTCCTTTGACTCTTTGGACTACTGGGAGATCAGCACATTCTTCTTCTTTCTTCCTGCTTGGCAAAAAGGAAGATGATTGTCTAGTGACTTTATATTTCATCATCTACTTAAAGAGCAAATAACCCTATGTTATAGATAAAGAAAAAGATAGTTAAGAGTGAGAAAGTAATATTGGTATATTCTGTGATCTCAGACCACTACTGATTTCTAGAAGGAAAGGTCCTGCTAAAAGATTTCTAGTACTGAAAACCTGACACAGCATTCTAAGGAAATGCCATTTAAAACAATAAGGGTATGTTCACACGCAGTGTTTTCAGACGTAATTCGGGCATTTTACGCCTCGAATTACGCCTTAAAAAATACCCCTAATACGCCTACAAACATCTGCCCATTGCTTTCAATGGGAATTATGGTGTTCTGTTCCCACGAGGTGTAATCTTACGCGTCGCTGTCAAAATACGGCGCGTAAAAAGACGCCCGTGAAAAAGAAGTGCATGTCACTTCTTGGGACGTTTTTGGAGCCGTTTTTCATTGACTCCATTGAAAAACAGCTCCAATAACGGCCGTAAAATAAGCCGTGAAAAACACCAGTTGCTACAAAAACGTCTGAAAATCAGGAGCTGTTTTCGCCTGAAAACAGCTCCGTATTTTCATACGTTTCTGGTCACTGTGTGTGAACATACCCTAACAGTATGCTCAGAAAGAAGTGTCAGATTTCCAGTAAAAGAGATCTCAAAATGGTTTAAGCGCTTTTTCATCCTGGAAATCAGTCAGGGGAAAAATCAGAAGCAGAACGCCTCCAAACATCTGCCCATTGATTTCAATGGGAAAAACTGCATTCTGTTCCGATGGGTCATTTTTTTATGCGGCCGTTTTGAAAAACGGCCGCATAAAAAAATAGCCGCGAAAAAGAAGTGCAGGTCACTTCTTGGGGCATTTTTGGAGCCGTTTTTCATAGTCACTATTGAAAACAGCTCCAAAAACAGCTGTAAAAAAATGCAGCGAAAAACGCCACGAAAATCGCGAGTGGCTTAAAAAACGTCTGAAATTAAGGAGCTGTTTTCCCTTGAAAACAGCTCCGTATTTTCAGACGTTTTTGACTCAGCGTGTGGACATACCCTAATGGTTTGAGAACACAAATTTCACCAATGTGATTTTCTTGCATGTTTCTATGACATGTCAGGAGATTATTTTGACTTGATTTCTCCTTAAAACCCTTCCCGACATCCGTCGTATATACACGGCACAGGTCAGGTGGGGAGCACGCTCCATAGAACGAGCGTGTCGGCTGTGTGTAACAGGAGATTATTTTGACAGAGGAACACACCGACGCAGGTGTGAGACTAATCTGTTCGATTTATGCTAAGAATTTGTGTTGTCAGGCAGGCCAAATTGTAATCGACATGTGTAAACAGGAAACTTTTTTAGTCATTGGCATCACTGCAAGTAAACACTTGGATCACACTTGTAGATCAGCTCAGTGGAGGGTCCTTTCTTTGCTGAAACATTGGACACCATTGGCACCGACATGTACAGAGGGGTTGTGTCTTGATTGGCAGTTCAGTTCAATATTCTATTTTTTCTGAACCTTTTGAGCAGCTTGGCAAAACTTTTTACTCATATCTACTAGTAACAGGTGGAACTCTGACAAGATCTATCTTTTCTATGACATTGAGAGTGGCTATGACCAGTCATTGTATATCACAGTTACTGTATGATAAGGTGGGTGAATGTCATGAATGAAATACTGAAACTTCTGCTACTTAAACGGGATGTCTGGTCTAGTAAATCCATTTTCTAATACACTTTAAAGGGAATGTGTCACTAGAAATTTTTTTTTTTTTTTAGTTAAACAGTTAGTATATACAGAGGCGTAGCTAGGTTCTCCTGCACCCGGGGCAAAGATTCAGATTGGCGCCCCCCCCCAACTTATTTCCCGACATCTCCTTCCCCCTCACTATGTTTTCTTTCCCTACCAATCAATGAGATGTAATTTTTTTTCACAATTTTTTTAACGTAACGCGAGTATAGAAGCATTTCTACATTTTACAAGCGATTTAGTTCTATAATGTAATTAACATAAAAATAAATTAACAGAAAATAAATTAAAGAGGCCACACACTGCCCCATGTAGATAGCGCCACACACAGCCCGCTTCCCCCCTAGTAGATAGCGGCACACCCCCCATCTAGATAGTGCCACACACAGCCCGCTGCCCCTTTGTAAATAGCGCCACACTCCCCCCCTTGTAAATAGAGCCACATTCCCCTGTTTTAAATAGCGCCACACTCCCACCCCTTGTACTTAGCGCCACACTGTGAACAGACCGGTGAGCGGTAGCCTACCGCTACCACTCTCCGCTCTGCCTGGTGTGACTTACCGGAGAAGCCAAGGAGGTCATTCGGCACAGGCAGCGACGGAGTTCCTTCTGGCTAGGGTTGGTGACAGCCAGGGCCAGCCTTAGCTTGGATGGCGCCCTGTGCGGGACTCTCTATTGCCGCCCCCTACACAAACCAAAACGTAACCACATATATGGACATGCTAGAACATATATACTGTACATACATCAAGATAGATATTTAGACATACAGGCAAATATATATACACACATCTGGAATATATACATACAGGTAAATATATAGACGTACAGACACATATACACACACACACACACACACACACACACACACACACACACACCGGCAGATAAATACACAGACAGGAACATATACAAATACATAAAAGGCACAAATATAGAAGCACAAAGACACATTCACAAACAGACCCATATATACGCACACAGGCATATATGTACACAGCACAGATAATGTAGTAGATGTTACCTGCAGTCCTATGTAACACCACAGATAACACAGTGATAACTCTGAGTACAGATAATGTAGTAACTGCTGCCTGCACCACAGATAACACATAGTGATAACTCTCGGATTACAGATAATGTAGTAGCTGTTGCCTGCAGTCCTATGTAACACCACAGATAACACATAGTGATAACTCTCTGAGTACTGATAATGTAGTTGTGTCCCCTGCAGTCCTATGTAACACCACAGATAACGCAGTGATAACTCTCTGAGTACAGATAATGTAGTAGATGTTACCTGCAGTCCTATGTAACACCACAGATAACACAGTGATAACTCTCTGAGTACTGATAATGTAGTTGTGTCCCCTGCAGTCCTATGTAACACCACAGATAACACATTGTGCTAAATTACAATCTCAGTTCTGCTACACAGTACAGATAATGTAGTAGATGTTACCTGCGGTCCTATGTAACACCACAGATAGCACAGTGATAACTCTCTGAGTACTCATAATGTAGTTGTGTCCCCTGCAGTCCTATGCAACACCACAGATAACACATTGTGCTAAATTACAATCTCAGCTCTGCTACACAGTACAGATAATGTAGTAGATGTTACCTGTGGTCCTATGTAACACTACAGATAGCACAGTGATAACTCTCTGAGTACAGATAATGTAGTAGATATAAGAGACAAACACATGCAGAGACACAGACACACACACACACACACACACACACACACTGTAACATATACACATACAGAGACACACACTGTATTCACACTACACACACATATACACACAAGACACTCAACATGTCTCCTTGCTGACAGGTCAGGATGGGCTGTGGGCGGAGCTTCCTCTCTGCTTCTCGCAGAGCACAGAGTAGAGGCAGATGCAGGGAGGCTGCAGCACGGGAGTGGACTTGTCCCCTGACCTGAGTCATCTGACCTCATGTCACTGATGTGAGGTCAGGTGACAAGTCAGGTGACTGGACTGGTCCACTCCCTGGCCGTCACAGACCCCAGTCAGAACGCCCTAATTTCCTGGCTCTACCTAAGCTGCTGCAGGTGTCCGACATACGGGCGCCTGTCAGCAGCGATCAGCTGCTCTTCGGCGACCCCCCTTCCCTTGTGCCTGGAGCACATGCCCCGCCTGCCCCCCCCCTAGCTACGCCCCTGGTATATAAATGATTACACATTGTTCTAATTTTTTTAATTTTTTCACAAGTCAGGAAATATTATAAATTAGATTCTAATTTATAACATTTCCATGTGCTGGTCACTAGAGGGAGCAATTCCCAAAATTGCAGCATTGGCATGTGGTAAAGCAACCTCATTGCTTTATGCTGCAAAATTGGAGAAGACACACTCGCTCTAGTGTCCTCAAACAATCCCCCCTCCTTTATCCTGGCTAGTGCCAGGAGAAAGGAGGGGGTTGAATGTTCAAACCTCCTACACTGTGTGCCGCCATTTTTTGAGTGAATGCACAGTGTAGTTGAATTAGATAGTGGTAATCACACAGTATAACACGAACATACACACACATCACATACACAACCATAAACTTACCTGCTCCTGCCGCCGCCGCCACTGTCGCTGTCACCGCCGCTGCTGCCTCCGCTCCTAGACTGAACACATGGCCGGAAGCCGCGACCGGAAGTAGTCATCTTACTGTCCGGCCGTGGCTTCGGGTCCACATGAAAATGGCGCCGGATGTTGCTCTGCCGAAGACCTTCCTTTTGGTCGGTGTGGGAGCGGCGCATGCGCCGTTCCCACACAGACGGCGTACGCTATAGTGAATGGAACGGCTCCCGTTCGCATTCTCTATGGGGATGTATGTGCCGTATTCCATCTCTGTATGTGTCATTAATCGACACATAGAGAGATGAAAAAAAAATGGCAGCCCCCATAGAGAAGTAAAAGAAAGAAAAAAGAAAAAAGTACAACACAAAAACACAAATAAATAAAATTTATTTTAATGGCATACTAAAAGCAATAACATATAAAAAAACATTTTTCCGTGACACCTTCCCTTTAAGAAATTTTAAGTTGATAGAGGGCCGTTAACTGTTCAGGATCTTCATCTCTTGCCAGCGGGGAGAACCTGTCCTGTACACACAGGGCTTTCATCAGGAATTTCTGGGCCCCATACTGCCAAGGAGTCTGGGCCCCCACCCCACCTCATTATCATAGGTAGGGCACAGTGAAAATCAAGCTAGCAGGGTTTTTTTGGAGGGCAGGGCAGAGACAGGAGGTGGGTATCGGGAGGCAAAGGGGAGAGTCTAAGTGCCAGGGCTAGCAGAACTGAAAGTAGCAGTGTTGGCCAGGGGTAGACGCAACCTCACATAAGCTCTGTGCAGTGACAGGTAAGGGACAGCGGCTCTGTGGGGGGCAAAAAGGGAAACAGTGTATGTGCAAAGAATCTGTCAGGGTGTAGGGGGGGCAACATAAACAAAAATCATTGCCCTGAGGCTGTTGCAGTCCTATACACAGCAGAGTCACTTAGCAAAATGTAGTTCTGACTGCTACAGTCCCTAGGATCTCCCATCGCCACGGCACGCCTGAATGATGTTTTTTGCATTATCTTCACATGCAGCACACACGTTATCTGTGTAAAAACGACACAACAAAATTAATTCAGACACCGGACCTCTAAATAATTTCAGGCCCCAAACAAGAAAAAAAGTTCAGACTCTAGACAAGACTTGTTAAGTAATTGAGACACCTTTCCACCAGACCAAAGTTTAACATTCAGTCTTTTATCTACAGGAGGGAGTGGCACTATCTACAGGGGGCTGTGTAGAGCACTATCTACAGGGGGCTGTGTGGGGCGCTATCTACAGGGGACGATGTGGGTCGCTATCTACAGCGGGCTGTTTGGGACACTTTCTACAGGGGGCAGTGTGGGGCGCTATCTACAGGGGAGTGTGTGGCACTATCTACAGGATGTGTGTGTGGCACTATATACTGGGGGTGTGTGGCACTATCTACAGGGGGTGTATGGGACTATCTACAGGGGTGTGTGTGGGACTATCTGCAGGGGGTTTGTGTGGCATAATCTACAGGTGGTGCATGTGGCTCTATCTACAGGGGTGTGTGTGGCACTATCTACAGGGGTGTGTGTGTGTGGCACTATCTACAGGGGGCTGTGTGTGACACTTTCTACAGGGGTGTGTGGCACTATCTATAGGGGGCTGTGTGTGGCGCTATCTGCAGAGGGCTGTGTGGGATGTTGTCTACAGCGGGCTGTATGTGGAGCTATCTACAGGGAGCTGTGTGGGACAATTTATACAGGGGCCTGTGTGGGACACTTTCTACAGGGGGCTGTGTGGGACACTTTCTACAGGGGGTGTGGGGGACTATCTACAGGGGGCTGTGTATAGAACTATATACAGGGGTGTGTGTGGGGCTATCTACAAGGGGGTGTGGTTCCATCTACAGGGGCATGGCACTATCTATAGGGGCTGTGTGGGGCATTTTCTACAGGGGGATCTGTGTGGCACTTTCTACAGTGGGTGTGTGGCACTATCTACAGTGGGTGTGTGACACTATCTACAGGGGTGTGTGTAGCACTATCTACAGGTGAGTGTGGCACTATCTACAGGGGAGTGTTTATCACTATCTACAGAGGGGGTGTGGCAATATCTACAGGGGTGTGTGGCACTATCTACAGTGGGGTGTGTGGCACTTTCTACAGGGGGGTGTGTGTGGCGCTATCTACAGTGGGGTGTGTGGCACTATCTCTGGGGGACTGTGTGTGGCACTATCTACAGGGGGTGTGTGGCACTATCTACAGGGGGTGTGTAGCACTATCTCCGGGGGACTGTGTGTGACACTATCTACAGGGGTGTGTGTAGCACTATATACAGGTGAGTGTGGCACTATATACAGGTGTGTGTATCACTATCTACATGAGGATGTGTGACACTACCTACTGGGTGGATGTGTGGCACTACCTACAGGGGAATGTGTGGCACTACCTACAGGGGTGTGTGGCACTATCTACAGGGGAGTGTTTAGCACTATCTACAGAGGGGGTGTAGCAATATCTACAGGGGTGTGTGGCACTATCTACAGTGGGGTGTGTGTGGCACTTTCTACAGGGGGGTTTGTGTGGCGCTATCTAAAGTGGGGTGTGTGGCACTATCTCCGGGGGACTGTGTGTGGCACTATCTACAGGGGTGTGTGTGGCACTATCTACAGAGTGTGTGTGGCACTATCTACAGGGGCTGTGTGTGGCACTATCTAAAGGTGAGTGTGGCACTATATACAGGTGTGTGTGTGTGTGTGTGTGTGTGTGTGTGTGTGTGTGTGTGTGTGTGTGTGTCACTATCTACATGGGGATGTGTGACACTACCTACTGGGTGGATGTATGGCACTACCTACAGGGGAATGTGTGGCACTACCTACAGGGGTGTGTGGCACTATCTACAGGGGAGTGTTTAGCACTATCTACAGAGTGGGTGTGGCGCTATCTACAGTGGGGTGTGTGTGCCACTATCTACAGGGGGTGTGGGCGCTATCTACATGGAGTGTGTTGGGCACTATCTACAGGGGGAAGGTGGCACTTTATACAGGGGGTGTGTGTGGCATTATCTACAGGGGATTCCAGTCCAGGAGGAGCCCCTGATGTTACTATCCATATATGGACAGTAACGTCAGGGGCTACCTCTAGGAGAGTCAGCAACACTCTTGCTGGGGATTCCGCTCCTGGCGAGGTGAATGGCAGGGCAGGAGGCGGATAGTTTCCTGCTCTGCCATAGTATCGTATATATGGTAGTTGCTAGGACACGTCCGGGACAGTAATTTGCCGAAACTGTCTCTGTATATTCAGGACAGTCCCAGCAAATTCGGGACTGTTGGCAACTATGCCTCAGGTATAAGCACTCTCCCCCTACACAGGTATAAGCTCTCTTTCCTCTACCCCTCCCCTTTATAATTTCCTTCCCTTTAGATATCATCTTTTTTTCCCCCAATTATTATTCCCCTAGTATAATGCCTCCTTCAGTGTCATCCCCCTCCATTATTGTCTCCTTCCCTTTATAGCATCATTTCCTTCCCTACGCAATATCCAATCTCCTTGCCCCCATTATCATTTAACTCTACGCCCCCTCCCCCATAGAAAGCCAAAGTCTTACCCATGTCTGTATTAGTTGCTCTTAAAGTGTAGCTAAACAATTAACAAACTTTTGACATGTCATAGTGACATGTCAGAAGTTTTGATTGGTGGGGGTCAGTGCTTGGACCCCCACCAATCAAACCTTCTGACATGTCACTATGACACGTCAAACATTTGTTAAACATTTAGCTACACTTTAATACTGCAGCATAGGATTGTATCACTAGCAGCAGTTCTTAGGATGCCTCTTATCTCCTGTGCTGTGTAACCAGAGGGAGAAGACAGGTTTATTGTCACTTTTTACACAACACAGGAGATAAGCGGGCCCTTCTGGTTTTACTTTGGAGTAAATAACGGGCCCCAGCTTTGTGATGGGACCTGTTCCTTTTACCAAAATTAAATCACAAGGGCTCCACTACCCTTGAGTATATGAATTCCAGCGGGCCCCTTTTTAAAAAAAAATTATGGACGGGTCCCTGACTGCAGGACCTCCAGTACTGCCCAGATGGTGGCCCTGTGTACACAGACAACCCATTGATTTTAACAAAAACAATTTAATGCTCAATTTCTCCTGTGGTGGCGCTTCAGGGAAGTTGAACACTTAAAGAGGCTCTGTCACCAGATTTTCAAACCCCTATCTCGTATTGCAGCAGATCGGCGCTGCAATGTAGATTACAGTAACGTTTTGTTTTTTTTCAAAAAGTGACGTCACTTCCTGCCCCAGGTCCTGCATCGTGTCGGACGAGCGAGGGCACATCGGCACCAGGCGACAGAGGCTACATCGACTTACCTGCAAACGCCGATGCTGCTGCAGAATCAACTGTAGCCTCTGTCGCCTGGTGCCGATGTGCCCTCGCTCGTCCGACACGATGCAGGACCTGGGGCAGGAAGTGACGTCACAGTGTGATCTCTCGAGAACACGCTGTGTGTCTGTGCACTGCCAGAAGCTGGGTGTTAACGAAGAGAAGTGGATGATGCTGATTCGTCAGCATCATACACTTCCATTCACGACGCCCAGCTAGTAAAACAAGTAAAAACGCCCTGATGTAACGAACACAATACACGCCCAGTTGTACATAACTTTAAACACACCCAGTTGTACTTAAGAAAGGCTCATTTGCATAAATATAAAAATGGTCATAACTTGGCCAAAAATGCTCGTTTTTGAAAAAAAAAAAAACGTTACTGTTATCTACATTGCAGCGCCGATCTGCTGCAATACGAGATAGGGGTTTGGAAATCTGGTGACAGAACCTCTTTAATGACTGGTCCTCCCACAGATCACAGTGGATTACTGGTTGTCCCAGCACAAGGAAACTTTGTGATTGTCAAGGGACCCTTCTTTGGGGACAGTCCAAAGCGGAGAACGCCTGTAATCAATGCTATTTACATTTTTAAATGCAGACACAAAGAAAGATAAATACCTAAATGAACAGTGCTCTGTTCACATCAGATTTGTAAACTTTGCACGGCATATACCCCAGGAAAGCTCCCAGCACATAAGCTGAATGAATCCATAGGGCCCCATTTACTCTGTGTATGCCAAAAAAGTGTCCTGTGTCTCCATATCTAGTTTTTTATGCTGTATAGTATAGTGTAGTACACTATGCTATTAAATATAGATGACTACAGTGGGAAAAAAACTTTACTGCACGGTATATTACACAGAAGCATACATCGCAGCGTTCCAGCAGTGGTATATGTTGGAAAATCCTTCCGACGTATGCCTCTGACGGGCAGGTTCAAATGTAATGTGAACACAGCCTTATTCCAATTTTTTTATTTTTTTTGCAGGAAATGTAAACTTATATATGAATGGAAATCAATACAATGCTTTTGGGGCAGGGACAGATTTTCATTGGAGCATACCCTAGTCCCTGCTTTGCTGGGAAACCCAAAAATGCACTTTTCGATATGCTATCACTTTATAAGATGGGAAAATCCCTTTAAGGCAAGGGATTGTTGTTGTTGAAACCGGTGAATTGCTTAATCTGGACTTGTTTCCACGAAGCAAATAGAGTTCATAAACAATGTACAGTTTCAGTTATGATGAGCTAGTGAACATGTTTTGCTTGACAATAAAATGTAAACACTAAATATTAATTTATTCTGCCTGCCGAATTGAACTGCATAAGAAATATTTACCTCAAGGCTTCACGGATTTCCCAGAGGATTTTGGTTTTCAAGATAAAAAAATGTCAGATAAACTTTTCCTATGCAAGAGAACCCGACTGTGTGATGCTAATCATTGAAATCTACATTGAATACTTTATTCAACGTTTGACAATGTCCTACAAAATCAATGTCAAAATTCTGTACATAATAATAACAATAATAACAAAGGTTACATATATTTAACCATGATATTTACATATTTTTTTACATACCAGGCTGAACATTTTCCTGCTAAACAATAAAAAAGGTATTTTAATTTACAGGTAGATATCGCTATAGCTACTTGCTATAATGTGACAACTCTGATAAATGTACTGCCATGCGTCTAAATGCCACCGCTTTGTGGCCTTGCATCTATTAACATTTAATTTTACTTTTACAGCCTCACTTATCACCTCTTTTCATTCCTTCAATAATAATGATTGTTACCGTTCAATAGCGACTATTCATGAGTAGCCTCGCAAACAAAATTTCATATTAATGAACTAAAAGAATAATGGCTGTAATTGTAGAAAATGTCTAAAATGTAAAAAAAAGATGAATGATTATGTTGGTTGCTGCTAGTAAATTCTCCAGTTCTTTAAAGGAACAGTGTCATCACAAATTATTTTTTTATATGTTAAAGATGTTAGTGCTTTATTAAAAACGTTTATATTTATTTGTGTGTTTGTGTTTTACTTTTTCTTATTTTTACACTTTTTCTTCCCTATGGGGGCTGCCATTTTTTGTTCCATTTCTGTATGTGTCGATTAACGACACATACAGACATGGAATACGGCAGCCACAGTCCCATAGGGACTGCGAACGGCTCCCGTCCCATTCACTTGTGTGTACGGCGTCTGTGTGGGAACTGCGCATGCACCGCTCCCACACAGTCCAATTTGAAATTGGCGCCGTCCGGCGCCATTTTCCTGTGGACCGGAAGTCGCGGCCGGACAGTAATATTACTACTTCCGGTCGCGGCTTCCGGACTTGTGCACTTGGACCAGCGGCAGCAGACGGAGCGGACGGGCCGGAGGGAGCCGCGGCGGCAGGAGCAGGTAAGAGATTTCAATGTATGTTCGTGTTTGTGTGTGTTTACTACTGTATGTAAACCTACTACACTGTGTGTTAGCTCAAAAAATGGCGACACACAGTGTAGGAGGTTACACCGTTCAAACCCCTCGTTTATCCCGGCACTAGCCAGGATAAAGGAGGGGGGGATGCTGAGAGCTCACTAGAGCGAGGGCTTTTTACCCAATTTTGCAATGCTGCAATTTTGGGAATAGCTCCATCTAGTGACCAGAAATGGGAAGTATTCTAAATTAGAATTAATTTATAATATTTCCTGACTCGTGAAAAAAATAAAAAAAATTTGAACAATGTTTAATCACCCACACACTAAATGTTTAATTAAAAAAAAAAACATGTTTTTCTGGCAACACATTCCCTTTAAGGTACAGTAGACAATGGCTTATAAAGGGGGGAGGAATCACTTTTTTTGCTTTTATGCTTGGTAAAGGTCATTTTTGTGTTTAGACTGTATGTACCACTAGCAATTTAAAACCAAAAAGTCCCTTTGTATTTTATGCAGCCATTCATTTCTCATACCCTGGTGGGTAGTTAAGTAGTTTCTTACCAAACATATTATTATTTTTAACCCTAACATTTTTTATGTGTGGGTTGTAAGAAAATTAGTTTAAATTTAGTTTGTTTATCTGTTATGCTACATATAGACTGCAATGATTTGCAAGCAAGCAAAGCAAATTACTTCTAAAAATTATATTAGCGTTTGCTTTATAAATATGAGTGGGCAACCACAAAGAAAATAAGCTTTGGTTTATTGTGCCGGACCTGGACTGTAAACCAGAGTACCTTATGTGTTATTATCAGCATAAATAGGAGAACATACTGTTCTGCTTTTAGGTGTATAATAAAATAGATTAGTCATGAATGGGAAAGCTAAGCAAAACTGAAGAGCTATTAACAAGGGAAAGTAAAATGAAGCGAAAAGTAAATTTCTTGTATGGAGACTTTGGTTTTGTAAATCAAAGCATTTTAAAATGTGAAAGTTGTAATAATGTAATTTAAGTGTTTTCAAAGATTATTGGAGACCTTAGAGATTGATAAAGTAAATAAATGTCTAGAGTAATTTCCCATGGTATTCATATGTAATTTGTGAGATGGAAGATCAATGCTAATTTAACCATAAAGGGGCATTCCCATCTTTGCTAGGATATGTCACTACTTTATAATCGTTGTGGGTCTGACATCTAGGACCCCTACCAATCCTAGTAATGATTTTTCATGAACAGCGGCGCCCCAGCCACCCGCTGAGCAGGGAACTTCAGCAAGTGAATGGGACTGCAGTTCCCTGCCCAGCCGGGTGTGCTACAGTGCAGAGAAGACTTATAAGGTGACACTGTGGCCCCTTCATTCTCAGGATCGGAGGGGGTCCCAGAGTTCTGAGCCTCACTGATTATAAAGTGATGGCATATCCTAGGGATATGCATCACTTTAGAAGATAGGAAAAACCCTTTAAAAGATACATGAACATTCTCACTATCTAAGGGATTGTCGACCTTGTATACACGTTTTCATTGAGCAGCTTGCTGGTCAGAGGCCCGATGCTGGAAGCCTCCTTATTCAGTTTTGTCACTTAAATTAGGAAATCCAGTCAAGATGATCTGTCATAGATACATGTGAGTATATCACATTGGTGAAGCCTGTGATCTCGGACTCCCATAAGACAAACATTTCCATTGAGCGCCCCTTTAATAATGCTAAGAGATTTCTGTTACTGAAAATTATTTTTAGCATATTCCCATTGATATGAATGACCCTTTTACTTAAAATATTGTATCACATTTTCGGAAGCAGAACTCTATGAACAGTGCCAAAGAGTCGTTTGACACTATAATTGACACTATGATCAATTGCTACATGTTAACACTGTTTGTAAAATCCATACAATTCTCATATCAACCTATAGGAATGTTACATCTCTCGTACCTGTAGTGTGTAAACCCACCTTTACATTATTGAGTAGTGACATGCCTTTGTTATCCACTAATGGATTATCTTCCACAATTAAACCTTACACAGCATTTCATTGAAATGCCTCCATCATACTTCTCTCCATGTTTGGCTTCTATTTCCTCCTTGTTCTACCAAAAATTTGGATGTCTACCAGTTGATATTTTCAAAGCTTGCTAGGTATAATCTGAAGTCTTGAAAAACATTACGGTGTTTCTAATTGATAACCGCTTATTATCAATCATTTTCATGGACACAGATTTGAAGCGATTTTGAATCTTCCGCTCTAAAGTTAACGGACATAAAAGAAAATGAAATTATCTCAGTCACTTCAACACTATACAGGAATAGGAATGGATTAGACTTGATGCATAAAACTGTCATTATCCCCAGACACATGACGTCTTTGTTTTCTGTCCTGGTTGCCAGATTACAATGTATTATTTCTGAGCCTTTTCAGATAACAGGTGGAAAGCAATATCTTGAGTAAATGGTTATGTGCCTTCTTAAAGATTCATCTTGGAATTTATTTCCAATGAATACTGTTATGTTCATGTCTTGAGAGTGATCATCACTTATCTATGAAGAATTAATAGCTCATTTTTCAGCTTTATGTCCTGTGTTTTACATTACCCTACAAAGAAAGTCAACCAAAAATAATCTAATTTAATAATATGGTGTAAATGCATATTTCAAGAACTCCAATTCTTGACCCATTTAATAGTACTACATGCTCCCTTCTGGGTTATATCATTTTGCAGAATGTTTTCAGTGAAGATCAAGAGTGAGGCGAAGATTAATAAAGATCATGAAGATAATTACACAAGAATTTACTGTTACTATAACTGCATACAAAGTAGCTCCATTTGCTTCTCTTTATTAGACTATCCAATTGGTAAGATCCCTATAGGCCCCACTCTAAATAGCATAGCAGGCAGTCAATTGACAAGTGGCCCTAGTTCTGGCAGTGTAACATCCAGGAAGCTAAGTAGTGTAAAGTCATTTGTATTCTGAATGATTGACAGGTGAATTACACCTAAAATCACAGTTTGCCGTGATATAGTAAACTTCATATATTACAATCGAAATTAGTTGAATTACTTTAAGGTATATTATGTAGCTTGTAATGACTATGCATGCAAAAATAAAACATTTTAACATGACAGTTCACATTTTAAAAATACTAACACAAAAATATTAAAGCCGCATTCACCAAATGTGAGAATGCAGCACAGGTTGCAGAGAAAAGTCTGACATAATCAATCTTGTTTAACAACTATTCCTTTAGTTGACAGCAACATTTTCACATATTGTATATAATTATTTTTATTTTTTTGGGGGGGGGGGGACAAAACATGACATGTCAATAACTGAGTAACATCAAAACCTTAAATTGTTGTCTTATTTTTTTCTATGGCTAGGTGACCTGTAGTGCACCTTCATAACTGTAATAGTCACTAAAGCAAAAATAATAACCCCTCTGGCCATTATTTTGTTAAATCTAAGGATCTGCTCATATCTGGTTTTGCTTATATTTATAACCTGCATTCTGTTTGCAATCTTACAATTAGTTGATAAACACCCATTGACTTATAATGGGGTCCGTCGGGTTCTGCCGAACTGTCCTTCATTTTGACAAGAAAAATTGCGCTCACAGATGTCAACAGAGCCTAAGGGGGTTGTCACCTCCTCTATCCCCACATAACAGAGCTCCTTTTCAGGGAAATTTGGGACTCAGAAGTATAAAAACAAATATTAAAGCAAATCTCTGTTTATCATTTTTCAAAGTGTATGTGCTGAATGTCTTTTATTGTTCCTGATTTTTCTAGCTATTTGCTTTCAGGCTTCTATAGACCAGGCATTGCATTAAGGTAAATGTCAAATTTAAAGTCATGGAGAGCAAAAAGGAGATATGAAAGGAAGAAGGGTGAGCAGGGATCACACATTTCTATGAAGCCTATGTGAATTTGTAACAACATCATAAACCATTAGCTTCTAAAAATAGCTACACTCTAATATCCAAAATTAGTACATTCAGGTGTATCAGCAACACCCATTGCAAATAGGTACATAAAATCAAGTACATAGCCATGCAACATCCATAGACAAACATTGGTAGTAGTATGGGTGGTACTAAAGTACGCAATAACTTTAAACGTAAAAGTTTGTGAAATTTCTGATCTGCTAGATCTGCTCCGTCAATGGTAAGTGCTAATATTGTGAAGTAGAAGCATCTAAGAGGAACCACAGATCAGCCAGTGAAGAGTAATGTTGATACTACAGCACACAAACAGTTTGAATGTGCCCCGGGGAACAATGTAAGGCCTATAAAGACATGGTGTGATTAGTTTGGTGTTAAGGAACTCGAGTGGCCTACACAGAGCCTTGACCTCAGCCCCATCAAACACCTTAGGGATTAATTAGAGTCTCCATTGTGAGCCAGACAATCTTGTTCAACATCAGCGACGAACCTGACAAATGCTCTTTTGGCTGAATGGACACAAATTCGCACACACATTTCAAAATCTTGTCATCCCAGAAGAGTGGAGGCTGTTATAGTTGCAAAGGGGAGGCCAACTTCATAATAATACCCATGGTTTTGGAATGGGATGTCCAACAAGGTCATATAGGTGTTATGGTTAGGCGCTTTTGGCCATAGAGTATATAGACGCCTTTCTTTTACCTTTTTTAGTATAGTTATGCTTTTCTAGTGATAGCTGTCAACTCTTGCCTTAAAGACCCCATAGTGGAAGCAAAACTTGTACACTTATAATTATATACAGCAACTTATCCATAAAGTTGGTATTGGTTACAAACATCATGTTTAGTCAGTTATATCATATTCCTCCAGTGCTTTAACCTAGCAGCCTGTGTGACACCCATGGCCACGGAACGTCAGGATTACTCACCCCCCGACGGCCGCCGCCATGGATCAGTGGGCGCTAGCCTGCATCTCCTTCTCAGCGCTCACTTCCGCTTCACTCTGCACGTGCAAGCTCGTACCCAGCCTTAAAGGGCCAGCGTGCGCACCTGAATTGTATATCAAATTAGCCCATGATCATGCTGGACTATAAGAAAGGCCCTGCCCCTTCATTGCCTGAGCGTTGTTGTGTTTACCCGTGTTAGTCTTTGCAAATAGTCCCTTAGTGTTTTCCAGTTCCCAGTGTTCCCGTACCTGCTACCTCATCCTGTATCCCATGCTACCTTGTTCCTGTGCCATTGAGGGTTGGAGTCGTTTTGTGCCGTATACTACGCCTTCCATGTTACACCACGCCTGGTGTCTGCCTGCTGCCAAAGTCCCATCCGAGCCTACCCTCGCTACTGTCTGAAGTTACCACAGGTACCCTTATTCGAACTATAGACTTTGACTTGGTATCCTGTTGGCCAGCTGCTATCCCGCTACGGCGATACGGGCCAGTGGGTCAACCCAAGACCATGTCGACATCTCAAGCCATGCAAGCAGATCTGCGAGACCTTCGTTCACGACAGAACCAACTCCTCCTGGCAGTGAACTCCATTGTTCAGCGGCTAGATGCACAAGCTGCAGCCTCCTCAGCTTCTGTTCCGGTTATCTCGGCTAACCCTCCTGCTACACCACCTGTCATCACCAGTGCTGATCCCTGATTCTCGCTACCACTACCGCCTCGTTACAATGGAGATGCGAGTGCCTGCAGGGGATTTCTCAATCAGTGCCAGATCCACTTCTCTCTACATGCCAGAGCGTTCCCGCCTGATGGTGCCAGGATCACCTTCATTATTTCTCTGCTCACTGGCAAGGCCATAGCATGAGCGAACCCTATCTGGGAACGACAAGGACCAGAGACCGGTGACTTCCAGGGGTTCCTATGGACACTTCACACTGTGTTTGAGGAGCCTGGACAAGACTCATTGGCAGCTGCCTCCCTGCTGAACTTTGCCAGGGAGACACCTTCGTGGGCGAGTACGCCATTCAGTTCCGTATCCTGGCAGGTGAGCTGTCCTGGAACAATGAGGCCTTGGTGGCTACATTCTGGCAGTGACTGTCGTCCGAGATCAAGGACAAACTGTCCGCTCGTGATCTGCCATGTACCCTGAACGATCTCATTTTGCTTGCCACCCGGGTTGATATGAGGTTCCAGGAATGCTCCCAAGAGATTCGTCGGGAGAGAAGACTCCCTTGACTGGCCCCCACTTTCCCACAGTCCCTGTTGCGCTCACCAGGTGGCCCACCTGAGGAGCCTATGCAAGTTGACAGGCTGAAGTTATCCGTTTAGGAGAAACAGTGCAGACGCACTTCGGGACTTTGTCTGTATTGCGGCCTCGGAGGCCATGTCGTGTGTCTGTGTCCTCAGAAGCCAAATAAACTCCAACACCTAGGATTGGTTGGGGAGACAACAAAAGGCTATACAGCGCTGGATAGAGAACTCTCTTCTAAATTGTCCATCGCCGTGACTATAATGTCCGGCGAGAAGACCAACCGGGTCCCTGCCTATCTGGACTCTGGGTCCGCAGCCAGTTTTATCCACAAAGACCTAGTGGCTCTCCTCCAGTTGCCCACAACCTCCCTGGAGAGGCCATTGATCATCGCCTTGGTGAATGGACTACCTCTGCCAGACCCGATTGTAGCTGTGACCAAACCGCTGAGGCTCCAAGTGGGAGCCCTTCATTCCGAGCTCATCTCGTTTCTTGTTCTACCCAAGGCCGTCAACCCTGTGCTGCTGGGCCTGCCTTGGGTCTGACTACATGCCCCAGTTCTGGACTGGAATTCTGGAGAGATTCTCCAGTGAGGTCCCAAGTGTCTCAACCGCTGCCTGTGGCAGATCCATCTGGTCCAGCCTACTCGGCGTCAGTCATTGGCAGGATTGCCTTCTCATTATTCTCTGTTCTCTGATGTCTTCAGCAAGAAGGAGGTGGAGACGCTTCCTCCCCACCGGGCGTATGACTGCCCTATTGAGCTGGTTTCTGATGCGTCCCTTCCCCATGGTAGGGCATACCCTCTCTCCTTGCCAGAGACTCAGTCTATGTCGGCCTATATTAAGTAGAATTTGGAGAGGGGTTTCATATGAAAGTCCCCCTCCCCAGCCGGGGGCCGGGTTATTCTTAGTCAAAAAGAAGGATGGATCTCTGCGACCCTGCATCGACTACCGGGGTCGCAACCAGATCACGGTCAAAAATAGATATCCGTCGCCATTGATTTCAGAACTTTTTGACTGCATAGAGGAGCCAAGATTTTTTCTAAACTAGACTTGCGTGGGGCTTACAACCTAATCCGGATTCGCCAGGTTGACGAATGGAAGATGGCATTTAACACCCGAGACGGGCACAATGAATATCTGGTGATGCCCTTCGGCCTGAGTAACGCTCCCGCGGTCTTCCAAGGATTCGTCAATGACATCTTCTGGAATCTCCTCTATGTTTGTGTTGTGATTTATCTCGATGACATCTTAATTTTTTCTCCAGACATGATAACTCATCAGAGACATGTCCGTCAAGTTCTGCTGCGATTGAGGGAGAATCGCCTGTATGCCAAGTTGGAGAAGTGCATGTATGAAAGGAATTCTCTACCCTTCCTGGGCTACATAATCTCGGACCAAGGCCTCAAAATGGATCCGGAGAAAGTAATGGCCGCTGTGGAATGACCACGTCCTCAAGGCTTAAGGTCCATACAGCGTTTCTTGGGATTCGCCAATTTCTACCGGCAGTTTATCCCTAACCTCACCAACAAAGTTATGAATGCCAAGGTGTGGACTCCAGAAGCTGAATCCACATTTAATAGCCTGAAGAGTGGCAACACGTCAGCCTCTACCCTCCTTCATCCAAATGTATCTTGACAGTTTTTGTTGGATGTAGACGCATCCTCGATTGGTGCTGGCGGACCAGAGAGGTCCCAAAGGCAAGACAGTGGTATGTGGCTATTACTCTAAACTTTTCTCTTCCACACAGCGCAACTACACGATTGGGGATCGGGAGTTACTGGCCATTAAATTAGCCCTGGAGTAGTGGAGACATCTACTAGAGGGCGCAGCTCATCCCATCCTGAAATTTACGGACCACAAGAAGCTCCCATATCTCCAGTCGGCCCAATGGCTGAACCCCTATCAAGCCAGGTGGTCGCTGTTTAATGCCCGGTTCCAGTTTGAGCTCCTCTACCGCCCGACCGACAAGAATGTGGGGGCCGATGCCTTGCCCAGGTCATTCGAGACAGAGGACACCATGGAGTCTCCAAAAAATATTATTGATCCATCCTGCATTATCTCTGTCAACCCTCTGTAAGTTAGAGACATCCCTCCGGGAGGACTTTTATGCGCCTGGCAGACAGAGGGAGAATCCTTCGCTGGAGACACAGCTCCAAACTGGCAGGTCATGCGGGTGCCCTTAAGATCCGAGACCCGATTGCCCATCATTTCTGGTGGTCCATGCTGCTCAAAAACAACATGGACTTTGTTTCGTCCTGCACGGTGTGCGCAGCTAACAAGGTTGCTCACTTCAAACCTGCTGGCCTGCTCCAGCCGCTGCCTGTGCCTAATGCTCCCTGGCAGCATATAGCAATGGACTTTGTTACGGACCTGCCTCCCTCTGCTGGATGCAGTACAGTCTGGGTGGTGGTGGACCGATTTTCAAAGATGGCTCATTTCGTTCCGCTGACCGGCCTACCTCCTGCTTCTTGACTGGCTAACCTTTTCATCCAACACATCTTCCGCCTGCACGGCTTACCTCGGCATATCGTGTTTGATCAGTGGGTCAAGTTCACCTCAAAGTTCTCGGGAGCCCTCTGTAAACTCCTCAATGTAAAGTTGGACTTTTCCTCAGCTTACCATTCCCAGTCCAATGGTCAAGTCGAGAGGATCAATCAGATCATGGAGAACTTCCTACGACACTTCATCTCCAGGCAGCATGATGACTGGGTGCAGCTTCTTCCTTGAGTTCTTTTATAATAACCATACCGTTCTTCATCGTCTACGGCCAACACCAACAAATTCCTCTCCCGGTGTCCGTTACATCCGATGTGCCCGCAGCTGATTCTGCTTTCAGGGACTTCCTGCAGATGTGGCAGCAAACCCGATAGTCCATTCCGCTGGCGGTCGACCGCATGAAACGAAAGGCAGGCAAAAGGAGCAGAGAACCTCCCCAGTTTCTTCCAGGTACTAAGGTCTAGCTGTTCTCTAGAAATATCCAGCTGAGGGTGCCATCATTCAAGTTTGCTCCCAGGTTCCTTGGACCCTTCAGGATCTCGCAACAGACAACCCTGTCTCCTACAAGCTTCGGTTGCCTCCTACCCTCAAGATCCCCAACTCCTTTTTATGTCTCCCTCCTGAACTCTGTGGTCCTGAACCGCTACATCAAGATTCCTAGTCCTGCAGTTTCCCCGAGCAGTTAATCGGATATATTTGAGGCTAAGGAGATCCTGGACACCCAGAAAGTAGGAGGAAGAACTTTTTATTTGGTGGATTGGAGGGAGTTTGGTCCAGAAGAGAGGTCCTGGGAGCCAGAGGAGAACCTCAATGCTCCTACCCTCTTGAAGAAGTTTCTCTCCCGCTCTGGCCCCAAGAGGAATGGGCATAAGAGGGTGGATACTGTGACACCCATGGCTACGGGCCGTCGGGATTACTCACCCCCCGACAGCCGCAGCCATGGATCAGTGAGCACTGGCCTCAGGAGACGCCAGCGCTCACTTCTGCTTCACTCAGCTGTGTCCCGTAGGGTCAGTACGTGCACCTGAATTGTATATCAAATTAGCCCATGATCACCCTGGACTATAAGAAGGGCCCTGCCTCTTCCTTCATTGCCTGAGCGTTGTTTTTACCTGTGTTAGTCTTTGCAAATGGTCCCTTAGTGTTTTCCAGTTCCCAGTGTTCCCGTACCTGCTACCTGTATCCTGAAGTTACCACAGGTACCCTTATTCGAACTATAGACTTTGACTTGGTATCCTGTTGGCCAGCTGCTATCTGGCTATGGCGGTATGGCCCAGTGGGTCCACGCACCCATCGTGCTGCTTTATCATATTGTTAGCACTATATATTCTGATAAAACTTGTCCATTTATAATACATATTGCTGGATACAATTCATGCAGCGTTCTTCTTTGTCTGCTACAAAGCACCATTTTACACTTTACTACTACTAGGTATACTGGGGGAGATTTACTAAGCAAAATGCAACAGAACTCTGGCTAAACATGCTGCAAAAAAAAAAAACAGGCATGTGCCAAATTATTTCAATACTTACAACTCACTAGAAAGTCTTAAGAATTGCCTAGAAAAGGGGACATGGTTGAGGAATCAAAAATGCACCAGATTTATCAATGGTGTGTCCCATTCTTGCAGTTTCTGCTTGCCTGATCTAGTTTTATCGTTAGGACAGTATTGCTAAATCTACCCCCACTATATTTTCCAATATCCCTACAGCTGAATTACTACAAGGAAAAGTGCTACATGAATAAAACCAAATGTAGATGTGTACAGCAATATTATAAAGCTGTAAACTGCAGTATATATTATGTGCTTCATATAGTTTGCTGGAGGATATATGAATATATAATATGTAATGTTGCTATGTTGGAATGAAATAAGCCCTAGAAGCAGAGAATGCGTCATTAAGCGTAGTCTAGAAACCTGAATAACCAAAGTACTGACATACCTCCAGGTTATGATTGATTGCAGACCCAAATGCCAGCCATTATTAACATGTGAACGTGCTCTAACGCCTCTGCCACATTGTCACTTTCCTCCTAACTAATGGAAAAAAAATGGGAATAGTTGTGCCCACTAAGGAAGAGCTGATTTTTATGATCCAGTTACGATTACTACGAATATAAATTTTCTCATACACGTGCTGTGGCTTAATATATTGGTCTTCATACCGTAAGTTGTGCATGATTAATAGCAAAAACCACAGGAAAATGGCTGATTGCCTTGGGAAACTTCTAATTAATTATGATCCTAGATTTTTCCTTGCCTCCAATAGCAAAATAATATTTGTCTATGGGGCCATACTGAACCTCTATATGCCTCAGATTTCATACGGAGCATTAAGAGGTTCTCCTGTCACCTATGGAATCAGATTACAGTTTAGATTCTTGTGAGGCAGCTAAAAGAATGAAAGCAGCAACCTGATTGGTTATTTTATCTCCCTTCTATGTGTAAGAATCAAAATAAAAAAAATATTAGAACTTTTCTCCATAGCAACGAATCAGATTGTAGTTTACATTCTTATGAGGCAGCAGGTGAATGATAGTAGTGATCTGATTGGTTGCTATATCTCCTTACTATGTGTAAAAATCAATGTAGACAAATGTTGGAGCTGTTGTCCATAACAACCAATCAGATTTCAGTTATTTTTTTCCTGAGGCAGCTTGGACAATGAAAGCAGAAACCTGATTGGTAGTAATATGTGCCTCCGATGCATAAAAAAAACGCCAATATAGATGAAAGTTGGAGTTGTTGTCCTTAGCAACCAATCAGATCACAGCTGTAATTTGTCTGAGGCAGCTTGAAAAATTTGCAGCAATTTAATTGATTGCAACCTCTCCCTTATATAACAATCAGTATAGATGAAATTTGGAGCAGTTGCCCATAGCAACCTACTGGTGTTTATTTTTCCAAGACAATCAAAATTAACCCCTTCCCGACATTTGACGTACATGTACGTCATGGAAAGCATTGACTTCCCGCAAAATGCCGTACATGTACGTCAAACGTTTGGCACCGGCTCAGAAGCTGAGTCGGTGCCATCATCGTCGGATCTCAGCTGTATCTTACAGCTGACATCCGACTGTAACGGCGGGGACCGAAATTAGCTTCGATCCCCGCCATTAACCCCTTAAGTGCAGCGCTCAAACGCGATCGCTGCACTTAAGGTGTTTGCAGCTCATCGGAGCCCCAGCAATGAAATTGCCGGGGTTCCGGTGGCTGCAATGGCAACCGGAGGCCTAATACTGGCCTCCCGGTCTGCCTAGCACCGAAGCCGGTCAAGATCCGCCCGGCGGCGGAGCCTGATCGGCTTCCGTAGCTGCCGGCAAGATGGCGCCGGGTCAGGAGCTGATCCGGCGTCATCAGCGGTGGAAGTCAGCTGTACTGTACAGCTGACATCCACCTGTAACGGCAGGAACCGGAGCTAGCTCCGATCCCTGCCATTAACCCCTTCGATGCAGCAATCGAAAGCGATTGCTGCATCGTAGCGGTTACAAGCAGATCGCCAGCCCTGACAGGCAATCGGGACTGGCGACTGCTGTTATGGCAACAGGAGACACAATGGTCTCATGCTCTGCCATTACGGAAGCTGATTTAGGCCCCGCCGGGAGGCGAAGCCTAAACGGCTTGCTGTCAGTGAATGACTGACAGATCTAATACATTGCACTACATAGGTAGTGCAATGTATTAGAAAAAAAAAAATCTGACCGTTGGACCTTCAAGTCCCCTAGTGGGACTTGAGAAAAAGTGTAAAAAAAGTATAAAAAAGTGTAAAAAAAAGTGCAAAAAATAAAAGTTTGAAAACAATAAAAGTTTCAAGTAATCAAATAACACACAATCCCCCTTTTACTCTTATCAAGTCCTTTATTATTGAAAAATAATAATAAACCATATGTATTTGGTATCGCCACGACCGTAACGACCGGAGGTATCAAAATATTATATTATTTATTGCACGCGGTGAACAGCGTAAAAAAAAAACGTAAAAAACGTTACCAGAGTTTCTGTTTTTTGGTCACTTTGCCCTACAAATATTACAATAAAAAGTGATCAAAAAGTCGCACGTATCCAAAAATGGTACCTATAAAAACTATAGCTCGTCCCGCAAAAAACAAGCCCTCATACAACTCCGTCGACAAAAAAATTAAAACGTTATGGTTCTCACAACTTGGCGACAGAAAAAATACATTCTTTTTACAAAAGTAATTTTATTGTGCAAAAAGTTGTAAAACATAAAAAAGTGCTATAAATTAGGTATCGCCGGAATCGTACTGACCCGCTGAATAAAGTTAACATGTAGTTTATAATGCGTGGTGAACGCTGATAAAAAAAAACAAAAAAAGCTGTGCCAGAATTGCGTTTTTTTGTTTACCTAGCATCCCAAAAAATAGGATAAAAGGTGATCAAAAAGTTGCATGTACCCCAAAATGGTACCAATAATAACTACAGCTCGTCCCGCAACAAACCAGCCCTCATACTGCTACGTCTATGAAAAATAAAATTAGTTATGGCTCCAATAAGTCAGGAAATAAAAAAATATGCAGTTGTGCCCGAGGGGAACATTTCTTCTGTTTCAAGAGGCGATTTATCAAGGACCTAAAATTAGGGAACCAGGAAGGGGAGAGCCCAAACATATCCGCTGGAAGCGACGGTGCCCGTATTATACCAGGCTAATACTTTCCCAGCAAAATTCCCCAAACTACAAAGGCGCGGAGTGTGGACCAAAAGGGGGATAAGAAATGACACCATTTATCAGTGCGACACCGGCCTGTGCAGAAAGGATTGCTTCACAGCGTAACACACATCTATGGATTATTTTTATTTTTTTATACCACCTGACTATGCCCCTTATATACTCCGCCCCGCTTACATGTACCCCCACATTATAAAACACCAGCAATACTCAAACAAATATAGTGCCAAGCAAAATCCGCTCTCCAAAAGCCAAATGGTGCTCCCTCGGCCCTGAACCCTGCAGCGTCCCCAAACAGCAGTTTCCTTCAACATATATGGCATCGTCATACCCGGGAGAAACCTTTTAACAATTTTTGGGGTGTGTGTCTCCAGCATCATAAGCTGGGCATGACATATTTGCCACTGAATGGCATATCTAGGGAAAAATATTTTTTTTTAATTTGCACCATCCGCAGTGCATTCATTTATGGAAAAGACCTGTGGGGTGAAAATGCTCACTACACCCCTTAATTAATGCCTTGAGGGGTGCAGTTCCATAGTGGGGGTCACTTATCAGGGGTTTCTTTTTATTATTTCACATCTGAGCCTCTGCAGTTGTGAACCAATACTTTGTAAATCGCCAAATTAGGCCTCCACTCCGCATGGTACTCTTCACTTCTGAGCCCTGTCATATGTCCAGACAAAAGATTAGGGCCACATGTAGGGTGTTTCTAAAACCGGGAAACACCGCATAATAATTAGAGAGCTGTCTTGTTATGGTGGCACAAGCCGGGCACCACATATTGGCATATCTATGGAAAAAAATCCCATTTTCACTCTGCAACATTGAGCGCACACTAATTTCTACAAAACACCTGCAGGGTTAAAATGCTTACTACACCCCTTGGTAAATGCATTGAGGGGTGTAGTTTCCAAAATGGGGTCACTTCTGGGGGGTTTCCACTGTTTTGGGCCCACAGGTGTCCAGAAACCAATCCAGCAACATCTGCACTCCAAATGGCGGTCCTTCCCATCTGAGCCCTGCGGTTTGCCCAAACAGCAGTTTATGACCACATATGGGGTATTGCCGTACTCGGGAGAAATAGCTTTACAAATGTTGGGTTCTTTTTTTCCTTTATTTGTTGAGAAAATGAAAAAATTTGCGCTAAAGCTACGTCTTATTGAAGAAAAAGGACTGTTTTTATTTTCACTGCCTAATTCTAATAAATTCTATGAAACATCTGTGGGGTCAAAATGCTCACTACACCCCTAGATGCATTCCTCAAGAGGTGTAGTTTCCTAAATGGAGTCCCTTTTTGGGCGTTTTCATTGTTTTGTCCCCTCAGAGGCTTTGCAAATGTGACATGGCCTCCGCAAATCATTCCTGCTAAATGTGATCTCAAAAAGTCAAATAGTGCTCTTTCCCTTCTAAGCCCTGCCGTTTGTCCAAACAGCCGTTTATTACCACATGTGGGGTATTGTTTTACTCGGGAGAAATTGCTTTACAAATTTTGTGGTGCTTTTTCTCCTTTAGTCCTTCTGGAAATGAGAAAAAATTAGCTAAACCTACATTTTCTTTGAAAAAATGTAGATTATTATTTTCAGGGCCTACTTCCAATAATTTCTGCAAAAAAACTGTGGTGTCAAATCGTTCACTATACCCCTAGATAATTTCCTCAATGGGTGTTGTTTCCAAAATGGGGTCACTTGTGGGGGGTTTCCACTGTTTTATCCCCTCAGGGGCTTTGTAAATGTGACATGGCCTCCGCAAACCATTCCTGCTAAATTTGAGTTCCAAAAGCCAAATGGCGCTCTTTCCCTTCTCAGCCTCGCCGTGTGTCCAAACAGCCGTTTATTACCACATGTGGGGTACTGTTTTACTCGGGAGAAATTTCTGTACAAATTTTATGGTGATTTTTCTCCTTTAGTCCTTGTGGAAATGAAAAAAAATTAGCTAAACCTACATTTTATTTGAAAAAATGTAGATTTTCATTTTCACAGCCTACTTGCAAAAATTTCTGCAAAAAACCTGTGGGGTCAAAATGCTCACTATACCCCTAGATAATTTCCTCAAGGGGTATAGTTTCCAAAATGGGGTCACTTGTTTGGGGTTTTCACTGTTTTGTCACCTCAGGGGCTTTGTAAATGTGACATGGCCTCCGCAAACAATTCCTGCTAAATGTGAACTCCAAAAGCCAAATGGCGCTCTTTCCCTTCTCAGCCACGCCGTGTCTCCAAACAACCGTTTATTACCACATGTGAGGTATTGTTTTACTCAGGAGAAATTGCTTTACAAATTTTGTGGTGCTTTTTCTCCTTTAGTCCTTGTGGAAATGAGAAAAAAAATCGCTAAACCTACATTTTCTTTGAAGAAATGTTGATTTTAATTTTCACGGCCTACTTCCAATAATTTCTGTAAAAAACCTGTGCGGTCAAAATGCTCACTGTACCCCTAGATAATTTCCTTGAGGTGTCTAGTTTCCCAGATGGGGTCACTTTTGGGGGATTTTGACTGTTTTGGCACCGCAAGAGCCCTTCAAACCTGACATGGTGCCTAAAATATATTCTAACAAAAATAAGGCCCCAAAATCCACTAGGTGCTCCTTTGCTACTGAGGCCGGTGCTTCAGTCCAGTAGCACGCTACGGCCACATGTGGGATATTTCCTAAAACTGCAGAAACTGGGCAACAAATATTGAGTTGCATTTCTCTGGTAAAACCTTCTGTGTTATAAAAAAAATTGTATTAAAAATGTATTTCTGCAGAAAAATATGAAATTTGTAAATTTCACCTCTACTTTGCTTTAATTTCTGTGAAATGTTTAAAGGGTTAAGACATTTTCTAAATGCTGTTTTGAATACTTTGAGGGCTGAAGTTTTTAAAATGGGGTGACTTTTTTGGGGTTTCTAATATATAAGGCCCTCAAAACCACTTCACAACTGAACTGGTCCCTGTAAAAATAGCCTTTTGAAATTTTCTTGAAAATGTGAGAAATTGCTGCTAAAGTTCTAAGCCTTGTGAGGTCATAGAAAAATAAAAGGATGTTCAAAAAACGATGCCAATCTAAAGTAGACATATGGGTGATGTTAATTAGCAACAATTTTGTGTGGTATAACTGCCTGTCTTACAAGCAGATACATTTAAATTGAGAAAAATGCTAATTTTTGCAATTTTTCGCAAATTTTTGGTGTTTTTCACAATTAAATACTGAACATATCGAGCAAATTTTGCCAGTAACATAAAGTCCAATGTGTCACGAGAAAACAATCTCAGAATCGCTTGGATAGGTGAAAGCATTCTGGAGTTATTACCACATAAAGTGACACATGTCAGATTTGAAAAATGAGGCTCTGTCAGGAAGGTCAAAAGTGGCTAAAGAGGGAAGGGGTTAAGGTAAAAATGTGATTGGTTGCCATGGTTTCCATGTTTGTTGTTGTACTAATGCAATGTAAATGCATTTTTGAAAACATTAAATTTGCATCTCTTCTGATTGAGTGAACCGATTGCAATGAAATAAAAACTAAATGTTACTTCAAGTTGACCCCTATGTTTTTTAAAAAAAATTGGGTTAGTAGTTTTTATGTGATGCGTGCACAAACAAACAGACAAACAGACAAAAATGATCCTAATGCATTCTATCACTTATCCTTCATCCCCCCAATTAATTTTTTTCGCAAATATTTTCAATGTACAGACACGCAAAGTTTACAGTTTTATTATATGTAGAGAAGAGATATGCAAATGAGCTTTTTTTTTAGTAGCGGCTCTGCTTGGAATTACATTCGCTACAGCTTCTTCCCATTTCCAAGTGAATGGGACTGAGCTGTAATACCAGACACAGTGACTACTAAAAGTACAGCTATGTGCTGTAAGGAGCTGTGCTTTACAGAGCAGCGTAAACAAACAGCTGATTGACGGGGGTCCCAAGAGTCAGACCGCACCGATCTAATATGGATGGCCTATCTTAAGGATAGGCCATTAAATTTAAGGAATCGGAAAGCCCTATGGTTTCGAAATACAATGATCGGGAATTTCCAGGGTCAGAGCATATTAGTAAAATCACAGATGCTTCACAAAGCATTGGGCTGGCTATAGGAATTCCTGTATTTGGCAGATACTCAGGATTCAAAATCAATGGGAATAAATCCTTCCTACTTCCACTTGGGGACTTTAAATAATTCATCACAATAGTCCTAGTTTAAGATTAATTTCAATATTTGGGCATAGTTATTTTGGATAATTCTGTTGATTATGAAAAATTTATATAATCCCTCTTTTCTCCTATATGAGACAGAAATGTAGGACCTGGCACAAATTAAATCTTCCATTTATGTACAGAATTAGCCATGTAAAAATAATTAATCTGCCAAAAATTCGATATAATTAAAACAACTTCTCCAATTTGGATTAAATATGCACAAGTGTCTCAGTGTCTCCATATGGATTAAGGGTTTGAACTCTTAATAATGTAAGCCACTATGACCATTCACTCTATGATGTATATATTCATATGTTATGTTCTTTGAAGTATTTGCATACATAAAAAAGCAAAAGAAAAAGGAATTACCCTTGTGCCGTGGATTACTACCGTCGTGTTGCGTAACCTGGAAGAATTAGTAAATTTGGAGAGGATCACTGGGTGCGTACGTGGTCATGGGTTTCTGTTTCCTGGTCAAATAATAATGTGTCTTAAGTCAACGCACCTTTCGTAAACAAGTGAGGTTGAGGGCAATGAAAATTCTGCCCTTCTGTCCTACAATGGTTGGAATGGTGGTCATCCAAACAAGTGCCGAGGTCTCCCCTACTGGACTGAAGAGCTGTGATGGCATAAGGGCTTTATTTTATTTATTTTATATTTTAAGTGCAGCCCATCTCCTCTCTGTACAACCATTATTTTTAAATAACAAATATCTAAGCAATAATCAAGATATAAGTAACAGAAATAACAGAGAGCTTATTTACTTTTCATCACTATTTTAATTTAAATAAATATATCATTAACCTAAGGTGAAGGGGAAAGAAATTGTAAAGTAGTTAATGATATTGTTCCCAACTGTATTCCTTTGTATACACAGTATTTAACTTTTGGTTAACGTTTAAGACTCCAAATTTTTAAACCGCTTATCATTCTGACTAATAAATAACATATATTGCCTGGACATTTGTACTAAAATTATTCTATTGAGCAGAGCACATAGTCAACATGTGATGAATTCAGTCTAATGTATCTCCTACTTGTTTAAACCTGATTGGAACATACAGATGTGTCCACCCTTACCTTTGATTGAATTTGGTTAAGAACTCCAATTTCTCACAAAATAAATTCAACACAATATCACGACATGTTAGTACAACCCTTGACAGGCTGCAACTCACATCACAACTCCTGGGTGGCCACACATAGAGACATATAGCATTAATTGTTTAATATGAGACACACTTCATAGTCTAATATATCATTACATTATTTCATATAGAAATGGTATTTTACTGCTTCTCTAAAGGGTATTTTCAATATCTCCCACTTTTAAAGGGAGCAATTTTAATAATAACATCATATTGGTTAAAGGGGTTGTCCACTATCGGACAACTGATAACCTACCCACCAGATAGGTCATCAGTACACGATCGGTGGGGTCCAACACCCGGACCCCGCACTGATCAGCTGCTATGGCTGCCTCCAGGCACCAGACGTCCATGTCGGTAGCAGATGGCTCCGGTCACGGAATAGAGGCTGAGCTGTAGTACTTCAGCTCTGCTACTATTCAAGTGAATAGCACAGCCGCTATGCAATGTACAGAGCCAACTGCCCGCAGGCAGCAGAAGCAGCTGACCGGTGAGAAGTCCGGGTGTCGGACCCCCACCGATAGCATACTGATGACCTATCCGGTGGATAGGTCATCACTTGTCCGGTAGTGGACAACCCCTTTAATTGTTCATGATGTAATATCCTTATGGTGACTTCAAAGTGCAGCTTCATTTTAGGCAGATTTAATCACTTAAAATCTAAATGCTACCATTTTCTGCTGCCTCTACTACAAACTAGAATGACATCTCTTGCCTTGCTCACTGACTGGGTTATGAAATAATTCATGGTCTGACCCTCTGCAGTACCTGTTTCTTTTTCTCCACCACTTTTGTTATGGCACACACAATCCAGCTACAACATTTCAAATAAAGAAACTTTCAAATAAAGATAAGGTGTAGCTAGAGGTGGTGGCCTAAGGGATTTATATTATGAAGTGTGATTTATCTATAAAGTGAGAGACAGGTAAAAGGCGTTCAGGGTTAATAAAGCAGAGGGGATTTGTGAAAAGGCAGAGATTGTGGGATAGATGAAAGGACTATGATTAATTGAAGGATTCTTCTAGGAAGAGGTGATAGTCTGCAGGGCACCTGTTGCAGGATTCAAAAGCATAGCAACCAACTCACCTTCCCCATAGCAATTTACATTGAAATAAGAGCTTAAGTGGGTCACACACATGAGATAACTGGCGGCTTTAGCTCTAGAAAGCTTTAATCATCTGTAATAGGTGTTTCTATGGAGGGTATTATGGAGTGAGGGACGGGCATCTAAGGCATGGCAGTCCCTATGGAATACAACATAATAAATTCTGTTGTATCAGGGTTGTATCAGGGTCAGGGTCCCAAAGGACAAGTCAAGTTTAATGCAGTATTATGACACACTTTTGCAGCCTAAGGCTTCGTTCACACCAGAGTTGGTGTGTTCCATTGTCCTGCTCCGTCAGGAGCAGAACAAGGGGGTAACAAAGGCAACTATTCAGTTGCACAACGTATACCACTAGCAGCCGACGGGACCGTTGACTTTAATGGGTTCTGTCGGCTTTCCATCGGAGGGTCCGTAGTTTTACTAGAGACAACAGCACAGCATGCTTCACTATTTTCTCCGGTAATCTCTGCTGGATCTGCTACGGAGCCCCCTAATGGAGCCTCCAACACAGATGTAAACATAGCCTTATTAGGTGCGATGCGTTTTGACACAAGAACGGTGTTGGTTTTGTAAGGAGTGATCAAATAGCAATGTTTATTTTTTTAAGTAAAACAAAATAAAATCACAAAGGGACCAAAAACAAATGCAATCATAATGCAAGTGTGCTAGAGCAAAACATACTAATAAATAAAAGTAAAATGGAAATGACAGCATTTGATCATCTTATGTATCTTAGTCTTCTCCTTATAGAACACTACACCAAGGGATGTTTAACACTTCAAAGAGACTGTCTCCTTGTAATCTGTATTTACATTTTCAATCCACACGCCTGGGTTGTGATTATTTATTGATCTCTATCAGCAGAGCACTATGAAATGAATCACTTTAGTGTTAAGAATTTATCATGCAGAAAGAATATACAATAATAATACTTAGTCTAAATAAAAGTTTCTCTTTTGACTTTAGCTTCAAAAGTACCGATCTTTTTGGAGTTACTTTGTAAAATTCCGCAAAAAAACAAACAATTTTAAATGATTATATATATATATATATATATATATATATATATATATATATATATATCATAAGGAAGGACTTATAGACTGATTAAAACTTCTTTTGCCATGATTAAGAATGCCGATTGTGTTCGAAACGCGTAGGCTTGGGTATATACCCTCACTAATACTGCCTTGAGACTGCGTCTCTTCTTCAATTTTTAATGATTTTGCTAATAAAAGTGGGAACTATACTTCCTTTTTAAACTCCTATCAGCGCTGGATCACCTTTCCTTTTCTTTCTGCATCACACACCGCGGGCCGTCACGGGGATCCGAGCGAGATATCCGGAGACGCAGAACCGGTGAGCTGGAGGTTTCCTCCCTTTCTATAGACTGATTAAAACAATAGGGTTAAATAATAGGATGGACCAACTATCACAATGAATATTTACTGCAATAATAAATGGCTTGTTACCACCCAAATTGTCTCTTCATGCTTACTAGGCTGCAGGGCATTTACAGAGATTTGAGCAAAAACAGTTTAGGGCAAGAGTATAAAAACCTTTCTTTTTGCAGGTATGTTGTTCCAGGCTGCAAGCAGTATTGATTTGTACTGAAACCCAAGTAGGAAGAGAAGCTACAAATTTACTGTTTTACTAATAAACTACCCTATCCAGTATTTCATGTTTTTAAACCTGTTATTCAACGATTCAATCCATATAAATCCATATTTTATATATATATATATATATATATATATGTATATATATATATATATATATATATATATGTATATATTTTTTATATATTTTATATATAAAATAGACCAAAAAAGACCAAATAGACCAAAAAAGGAGCAGCACTGTGGTAATAAACCAATATGATAGGTGTTATGCTTCAAAATAAGGAGTGCTGCTTCCGTTCTCTTTATTTTTGTGTATATATATGTATATATATATATATATATATATACATATATATATATATAAAGGTGAAGGATTTCATTTGTCTGACACTTTGCAGATGGAAAGATAATTACTAAGGCTTTATTCAGACGAACGGGAAAAACGTCCGTGCAACGCGCGTGATTTTCACGCGCGTTGCACGGACCTATATTAGTCTATGGGGCCGTGCAGACATGTCCGTGATTTTTACTCAGCGTGAGTCTGCTGAAAAAAAGTCACGACATGTCCGTTCTTTGGGCGTTTCTCGCGCATCCCGCACCCATTGAAGTCAATGGGTGCGTGAAAACCATGCATGTCGCACGGAAGCACTTCCGTGCGAACAGCGTGATTCGCGCAACAGCTGTCAAAAGGATGAATGAAAACAGAAAAGCACCACGTGCTTTTCTGTTTACAAACATCCAAACGGAGTGTCATAATGATGGCGGCTGCACGAAAAGCACGCAGCCGCGCATCACATGCTGATGCCCCACAGAGCTGTTAAGTACCTTTTGCGCAGGCAAAACGCCACGTTTTTGCGTGCGCAAAAACGGCATGCTCGTGTGAATCCAGCCTAATACTTATATCATGTAAGATGAGAGGAAACAATAGGGGAAGAAATTTCCCCCGTATGAGCTAATATGGCTAACAGGAAGTTGCAGTCAGCTATTTCCTGTCTCAGAAACTGAGGAGCATAGATAATACAAGGTGATATGAGGCAAAGATCACTCACAGTTACTACAACTAAGGATTCAGCACAATCAAGCTTTCATTCATGGTTGGATGTACACTTTAAAGAGGCTCTGTCACCACATTTTGCAACCCCTATCTCGTATTGCAGCAGATCGGCGCTGCAATGTAGATAAGAGTAACGTTTTGTTTTTTTTAAAACGAGCATTTTTGGCCAAGTTATGACCATTTTTATATTTATGCAAATGAGGCTTTCTAAAGAACCACTGGGCGTGTTTAAAGTTAAAGTATAAGTGGGCGTGTATTGTGTGTGTACATCTGGGCGTTTTTACTACTTTTACTAGCTGGGCGTTGTGAATAGAAGTGTATGATGCTGACGAATCAGCATCATCCACTTCTCTTCGTTAACACCCAGCTTCTGGCAGTGCACAGACACACAGCGTGTTCTCGAGAGATCACGCTGTGACGTCACTTCCTGCCCCAGGTCCTGCATCGTGTCAGACGAGCGAGGACACATCGGCACCAGAGGCTACATTTGATTCTGCAGCAGCATCGGCGTTTGCAGGTAAGTCGATGTAGCTACTTACCTGCAAACGCTGATGCTGCTGCAGAATCAACTGTCACAAAGAAAGCCTCATTTGCATAAATATAAAAATGGTCATAACTTGGCCAAAAATGCTCGTTTTTAAAAAAAAAAAAAAACGTTACTCTTTTCTACATTGCAGCGCCGATCTGCTGCAATAGGAGATAGGGGTTGCAAAATCTGGTGACAGAGCCTCTTTAACCTAAGAATGAGACATGCCAATGGTTGGCAGGAGGCCAGTTTTGTAGATTTTGCCATTAACAAGCTTTTTAATCTGGCTTTTTTTTTAGATTTATTGGGTGTAAATGTTTTGGTCATATGTAAATTATGCAGTGAAATCTACGTACTGACATGTGCAAGTAATCAAATAAGTAAAATCTGTGCTTTTCACTGTAGTTGTAGAAATATGAAATATCTGAATCTACAATATTTCTTTCTTAATGTAATTTAAAATGTTCACAGAAACATCTGCATGCAGCATCATGTAGCCCCAACTTTTCCTCTACTGTGTATTTTCCCTGAGTCAGTGGCACCAATCTGAAGGCATGTTCAACTCATGATGTACAGTTTTACTGCCTGTTGGTCAGTGGCAAATTATGAATTCATAGATATATTTTTAATGGTGCATTCTGCATCCCATATCTGGTAGAAAATGGTACATTTAGCCTCTTCTACCTGGGGATCAATGGAACATTCAGCATTTGGCCCTTGGTGGTCAGAGACACTGTTAGAATTCTGCATCTGATGCTCAATTTTATAGACAGTTCAAATTCAATTATCTATTTTCAGACCATCATAGAAAAGCTATCATATAGGGAAAACAACAGTCTATGTTTTATGGTTTTTATGTTTTCCTGTACTTTTACACATTTTTATGTGTCTAGGAATAACTTTATATACAAAAATATTATATATATATATATATATATATATATATATATATATATATATATATATATATATACATATATATATATATACACTGTAAATAGACACACTGTTTAGCTATAGCAATAAAATCAGATGAAGGAATAACTTTGATTATTTTGTTACAATGACATTTGTCAAGGGGTGGAGTATGTTGGGCAGCAAGTGAACAGTCAGATCTTGAAGTTAACATCGAGGAAATACTAAAAATGGACAAGCATAAGAATCTGAGCAACTGTAGGTTAGATGACTGGGTCAGAGCATCTCCAAAACAGCAGGTCTTGTGAGGTATTTCCAGTATGCAGTGTTTAGTACCTATCAAAAATGGTCCAAGGAAGGACAACTGGTGAACTGGGGCCAAGATCATGGGCTCCTAATTCTCACTGATTTGCGTGGGGAGCGAAGGCTAGCCTGTTTAGCCTGATCCCACAGAAGAGCTACTGTAGCACAAATTGCTGAAAAAGTTCATGCTGGTTATAATAGAAAGGCGTCAGAACACACAGTGCATTGCAGCTGTTAGAAACGTCCGTCCCTTTAAGATTACCATGACTACTAGTCTATCTTCTGGGCGGCTCTGGTTTTAGTTGCAGAGCCTATTTCACTTCTCTGTCTTTCTTCCTATCAGCTTGAAGGGTGATTTAAATTTGGATTAGTTCTGTCTTCTTTGCTTGTGATTCTCCTTGTTTGCATGTGTTTGATCAAGCTCCTGATTATACCCTGTACCTTTGACTATTTGGACTTTTGGAACTGGACCTCGGCTTGTCTCTGGATTTACCCTTTGCTTACAGATTTGGACATTCTGCACCAGGCTGGTTTTCACTTCGGCATTTCCTGATATCCTCTAGCTTTGTGATTTGGACTTTCTGTTTTCCCTCTTGCTGTCTTATTATCTGTTCTGGTATTGCCTGCCTTGCACCTCTTCTCCAACACAGTACTCTGTTAAAGCAACCTGGGTTCTATGCAGCAAATTCCAACCTGCCTTGTGGTGGGCTCTGGTGAAGGCCATGGAGTAGCCTTAGACTCTGCTGATCAGAGTTGTGACGGATTTGAGGCAGCTAATTTACTTGCATGCTTGTTCCAGACAGTCTCCAGCTGCCTTTGTGGAATCGCCCACATAGCAATTCCATAATCTTTCACTCTGGGAATTGCTCAACTAGTGATTCCATAACCGTAGCTTGCTGCATTTGGGGCCATGTATCCGCCTGCCAGAACTGTAAACCTCCATTCTTCTTTACTTTAGTGATCTAGAAATAAAGCTGATCTTGTATCAATCAAAAATAATCTTAATGCTGGAGTTGGACACAATAGGAAAGGGATGTAATTGGAAGTCACCAAATATTCCTGCTAATGAGGAAGAGGAGGACTCATACCAAAAGGAACCATAATGATTTCCACCACCTTCTCCTTCCCCCCTCAACCTTTTTTTGAACATTTAGGGTCACACATGAAATCTTGTCATAAAAAAACTGACAATTAAAAAAAGCTTCATTAACCTCTTGAACAGATCCTTACATCAGCTAAAGTTTCTGTTTTAAGTATGTGTGTTTAGTTCATTCCTTTACCTGTTTGTTATGTAAAATCTTTAGAATCTCTTTGCCTGACCTACTGTATACACTAGAATAAATAAAAAAATAAAATAAAAATCTAATCATGATTATAACCAATTCTAGGAACTAGGCATTACTGAGTCTGACTTTCTAGATTGACATTTATTAGATGCACAACTAGAATTAGGCAATAGGGGCACAGGTAATGGCCCCTTTTTGTTCCAGAAATATAAGCGCGCTAGGACAAGCCACAAAAACTTTCTGTAGTAGGGTTTTTAGAGTTACATGTATACATCCATTATTTTTGGCAAATGTATATTTTATTATATATAATCTGAGTGAACTGGTTACATTATATTATGCTGTGACATTTGCAAATTACCTTTTACATTATAACGTGTTTCAACTCCTTCATCACTAGTGGACACAGCAGAAGTGTCTGAGTTATTTATTGAATCACAAGGTATCACTTCATCTTCAGCCTGTTTGTGGTACCTGCTCTGTTTGTTATATTATGTATTAAGTAGTTATCTCAGCCAGGCAGGGTCAGAATATCGATGTTGGGGATTCCCCTGGAATTCGTCCTTGTTATGTGTTTCCTGCATTTTTCTCAGTACTGGATCGATCTCTAGGGTTGCACTGTGCATTATCTCTATGTGGGCATAGCTACTTACAAACAAAACTTGACATACAAAACTTGTGTCCATTTAAACAGTGAAATGAGTCAGTGGAATGAGTCAGTATTTGAGATACAGATATTATCATCCCACGTCATAAGTGTTTTGCATTTGCTGTTGTCTTGATTCATGTTTAACCCATTAGTGACCACCAATACACCTTTTCACGGCGGCCACTAATGGGCTTTATTCCGTTGTATACGCCTTTTCACGATGCTGCATCGGACTAAATAAACAGAGCAGGGAGCCGTTGAATCTCCCTGCTCTCAGCTACCTCCGGTAGATGTGGGCTGGGAGCAGCCCTGCACGAATGGGCGTAAGAGATATCAGTATTGACCTCGCCAGTTTAACCCCTCAGATACGGCGCTCAATAGCGAGCACTAGTAAAGGCCCCCAGGTCTGCCACTAGTTATGCCTGCTAGGCTGTGCCAGAGGCATGGCCTAGCAGATGCCTGTCCGTTTTACATGATCAGGCACTAATACACTGCAATACAAAAGTATTGCAGTGCATTATAAAAACGATCGGATGATCACATAGTGAAGTCCCCACGTGGGAACAATTAAAAGGTAAACAAAAAAGTTTAATAAAGTTAATAAAAAAAAAAGTGAAAGAAAAATGAAAAACCTACTTTTATGCTTTATTAGAAAAAAAAAAAAAAAAAAAGTAACAAAGTTACACATATTTGGTATTGCCACCTCCATAACAACCACAACTATAAAGTTATTACATTATTTAACCTGCGCGGTGAACACTGTAAAAAATAAAATAAAAAAACAATGTAAAAATTGCTGTTTTCTGTGAATTCTGCCTAAAAAAAAATGTGCTAAAAAGTGATCAAATAGTTGCATCTACTTCAAAATAAAAACGACAAGTCGTCTCACATAAAAAGCCCTCATACCGCTGCATCGGCGAAAAAATAAAAAAGTTATAGCTCTTGAAATATGGAGACACAAAAACAAATAATTTTGAAAAAAAAGTGTTTTTGCTGTGTAAGGCCTCGTTTACACGAGCGTGAGCGTTTTGCGCACGCAAAAAACGCTGCGTTTTGCGCGCGTTGGCATAGCGTTTTTCCTGCGTATTCACAGCGTTGTTGCGTTTTATACGCGCGCACGACTAGCGTTTGCTACGCCCGTAAAAAACGCTGCAGAGAATCCTGGCAAGCCTGCCTACAAATCTGCCAGCTAGCCCAACCCCTGCTTGCTTGTAGAAGCAGGTTTAGCACCTTAATCTCGGCCTCTGCCGAGCTCGTCCATGTGTGGAATGTGCCTTTGGCATTATGTCCAGCAGGTGGCGTGTCTTTCTGACGACAATGCAATTGTCCATGCAGAATGTGACACGCGTTATCGAACTGTGTGTCGGTCTGCATAACTTCTGCTGCATTAATGATGCTACCTTTGATGCACAATATATCCTTACACATTCCGGCAGCTGCCTCACTGTCCCGGTTACTCCTCTCGGCCGATCTCTCTCATCCTGACCTCGCATGAGGGATACTTTGGCGGCATAATTTGAGTGTCGATCTTGAGCCGCACCGTGGGTGCGTGAGGAACTTTGAAGGGTTCTCTGTTGTTTGTCTGCTTCCCTCCTCACGTCACATGTGGCCTGTGTTTTTGTTGTTTTTCGTGGATGGTGTTGGGTTAGGGACTTTCAAAACAAGAGGAGTCTTGAAGCGGGTTGCGAGCTTACATCTTTCGGGGTTTAAGCCGGACTTTCGAAAGTTGGCAACCCTCTTTCTGGAGTTAGAATCTTGTGTGGGCTAAAGTTTGGAAAGTCCAATTGCTAGTGGACATAGTTTGCCTCGGGGCCCATGACAGCACCTAAACGTCCGCACCTCTTGCTAACCATATCAAACCACGAGTGTTTAACTAAAACCTCATATCACGTGTGTATGCATTGGACCAAAAGCCCAGAAGTGTGTGAGAGTCTAGGCAAAGGAAATGTGTCCCAAACCTTGTGTTGTGTGGTATCAATGAATAACAACACGAAATCCAACCATTAAACATGAAATTTTTTACTACTGTGTTTTGCCAAAACACGCAGATTTCGCATCAAAACAAAAACACCAACATGGTGTATAATAATACACATCCAACAAACAAAAGAACGGCAAGTTGGCAGCCCTGCACCACACCCAACTGTGGCGTCCAAAAATCATGCCACCAACACACTCAGAGGTGTTGGTATTGGTGGCACGGGGACGAATACGCCTGCATTTCAGCACCACTATGCTGGATATGGAGCTGTGTAGGTTGTTCCTCGCCAGCATAGTGGTGCTGATGTTGGGGGTGGTATGTTGGCCCAGGGAAGTGGGGAGCCATAGGGCGCATGTACGGATGCGGGCGTGGCATCTGGGGGGCTGGGTGGAATGGGCCAGGCACCTGGGGCGTGGTGGCCGGCATGGCTGAACTGCACCCCTGTTCTATGGCCGTGAAGCACACGTTAGGATTGTGGGGCGGTCTGGAAGCGTCGATCAATGTTACGATCGACGCCTGCAGACGGCCCATATGGTCCATGGGGACCAGCCGGAGGAGGGGAACAATGCTTCGGCCAAAGGCGTCGTTCCCGTCCTCATCAGCGGCTCGCCTTAGATACTCCAGGACACGGGTATCTACCTGGCCAGCTGTGGAGGCCTGTTGAGCACGGGCACGGCGAGTGCGGGCACGCACGGGGCGCTCCTCTGCTGGAGAGGCGACGGCCCCTGCAGACTGCCCAGGGGCGGGCTCCTGGGGTGTCGGCTCTGGGCTGGGCGGCAGGACATTGGCAGCAGGAGGTTCTGGCAGAGACTGGTCTGTCTCCTCTGCGGTGTCCTCCAAATTGTCGGTGGTTCTAGAAGGAGAAAATAACGTTAGAACAGAATATTGAACAATGCCCACACCAACACGTTGGCAAACAGGACATGGGCAAACACACATTAGACACATGCAAAGGCAGAAACTCTTACGTGTGCATCTCCATGATGTCCTTCAAGAACATCAGCTGCTTGGTATACATATAGGGTCGCTTGCGAGATGCGCCATCCCCGCTGCGTCCCCTTTCACCCATTTCTCTCCGAAATTGGTCACGGCAGCTCCGCCACCGTGTTTTGATATCTTGGACTGTTGGATTAAAAAAACACATAACACGCCATCAGAACTATCACCTCTCACTTCTAAATGATGGGCCCTGCACTGCCAATGATGTGGTACACGGTGATGCGCCTGCTCCACCAAAGTTCCTCGTGCTAATGCGCAGAAGACACATACAGGGCCCCAGGTCTTCTATAGGGATCACAGCTATTGACAGAAAATGCCTGGTACTCACCCAACCAACTGCGGTCCCGGGTTCGTGCACTCTCCCACTCCTGCTCGAAAAGGTTCTTGGCGACCACCTCCCAGGCGTCCTCCTTGACCGTCCAGTTGTGGTACGCCTCCGAGCGCGTGTCCCAGATCGCAGGATGTTCCTGGACAAGAAGGATGAGGCGCTCTACGTCCATCCCGCGCGGCATGGCAGAAGATGATTCACACAGAGGAAGATACCTTCACACAGTCTCCAGGCACTCACTAGGCTTGCCCCCTCGCAGTGGAAACGCAGGCACTTCCTGGTTTTTGTTTGCTTTGTCCAGCTTTATAGACTCTTTTTCATGGACATAACAACTCTTGCGTGATTTTCGCGCATGCAATGCAGGAGCGTCCGTGTGTCATGAGTTGTTTTCACGCACCCATTGACTTCAATGGGTGCGTGATGCGCGAAAAACGCACGATTTTAGAACATGTCGTGAGTTTTACGCGACGCACGCGCACTGCGCAAAAACCACGCATCGTCTGCACTGCCCCATAAAGTAATATAGGTGCGTATGACACGCGTGAAAAGCACGCGCGTCGCACCCGCGTATATTACGCACGTGTAAATGAGGCCTAAAAGTAGAAAAACATACCCAATCTATATAAATTTGGCATCGTTGCATTAATAACATTCCACTGAATAAAGTTATTGTGTTATTTATGCCACACGGTAAACGGCGTAAATTTAGGACGCAAAAAAAGTGTAGCAAAATTGCTGTTGTTTTCTATCCCCCCCAAAAAAAAAGTTAATAAAAGTTAATCAATAAATTAGATGTACTCCAAAATGGTGCTATTAAAACATACAACTTGTCTCGCAAAAAGCAAGACCTTATACAGCTATGTCGACGCAAAAATAAAGAAGTTATAGCTCTTGGAATGCAACGATGGAAAAACATAAAAAATAGCTTGGTCATTAAAGGGAATGTGTTGCCAGAAAAACATGTTTTGTTTTTTTTAATTAAACATTTAGTGTGTAGGTGATTAAACATTGTTCAAATTTTTTTTATTTTTTTCACGAGTCAGGAAATATTATAAATTAGATTCTAATTTATAATATTTCCCATTGCTGGTCACTAGATGGAGCTATTCCCAAAATTGCAGCATTGCAAAATTGGGTAAAAAGCCCTCGCTCTAGTGAGCTCTCAGCATCCCCCCCTCCTTTATCCTGGCTAGTGCCGGGATAAACGAGGGGTTTGAACGGTCTAACCTCCTACACTGTGTGTCGCCATTTTTTGAGCTAACACACAGTGTAGAAGGTTAACATACAGTAGTAAACGTACACAAACACGAACATACATTGAAATCTCTTACCTGCTCCTGCCGCCGCGGCTCCCTCCGGCCCGTCCGCTCCGTCTGCTGCCGCTGGTCCAAGTGCACAAGTCCGGAAGCCGCGACCGGAAGTAGTAATCTTACTGTCCGGCCGCGACTTCCGGTCCACAGGAAAATGGCGCCGGACGGCGCCAATTTCAAATTGGACTGTGTGGGAGCGGTGCATGCACAGTTCCCACACAGACGGCGTACACAGAAGTGGATGGGACGGGAGCCGTTCGCAGTCCCTATGGGACTGTGGCTGCCGTATTCCATGTCTGTATGTGTCGTTAATCGACACATACAGAAATGGAACAAAAAATGGCAGCCCCCATAGGGAAGAAAAAGTGTAAAAATAAGAAAAAGTAAAACACAAACACACAAATAAATATAAACGTTTTTAATAAAGCACTAACATCTTTAACATATGAAAAATAAATTTGTGATGACACTGTTCCTTTAAGGCCTAACATAGGCTGGTCACTAAGGGGTTAATACCGTTGTTGTTGTTGTCTGGACTTCATATTACTACATCACTAAGAGGGTTGGGGAAGTGAAGCTGTGAGGGACGCATATCTTAAAAATATATCTACAAGTATTGTATATCACTAGAAAAAAGTTTACCTGGCACAATAACTAACCGAGCGGTGTTCCACTGTGACATCATCATTCAATTGCATACTTACATTAAGCATAGAAGTCAGCTGTAACTCTATTACAATGAGTTGTCACAGTCACATTACTTCACAGAAATTGCATGGCCCAGTCCATTTCTGTTACTTGACTGTTCCGCAGTTTTCGTAGGGCACCCACAGAGCATTGTTTTCCTTCATTTTACCTTTCATCAAATCACGCTGCAGGGGGACCACTGATATTAATAAAGGTGACTTCCTTGCAAGTGTTAAGTTGCATGAACTATGCTCAGGCAAGACTGTAATGTTCTCACTGTTCTACCCGAACACCGTCAGAACACAGTTGTGACACATCAACTTTCAATCAAATACTGAAATGTATCATTTTGGACACCGACATGTGCTCTTTGTGACACCGTTGGACTAAAATACTAAAGCAAAAACAGTGCCTAGTTGTGACCTCAAAATTTAACTGTAAACTAGCATGGAACATGGATTGTGTGTAAGGCCCCGTTCACACGATCATATATTTCAGTTCTATTGGCAAGGGACGCCTTTCCGTATTTTTACGGATGGGTGTCCGTGCTGAAAAAATTATAGAACTTGTTCTATTCTTGTCCGTAATTACGGCACCCACTCCCCCATAGAAGCCAATGGGCGCATCCGTAAATACGGACGGCTACGGATGTGCACTTGTAAACCATGCAGATTTACGGAAGCGTTGCTATGCAACATGTTGGTGACATAATTTGCAGCCTCCCTCTTTTTTACCGGTTCGTATATATGGATCAAATACGGATGAACTACCGAACCGTATTTGCGAATACCATTCCGTATAAATGGATAGGTTAAGGATGACTACGGATCCGTATTTACGGGCAGTATTTATGGATAGATGAAACTACGGTCATGTGCATGGGGCCTAAGAGAAATGCAACCGTTATGACATCACTAGACAAACCAGCAAAGAGGACCATTGTGACATCTCCAGATGCATACAAGGGGGGAACACAGAATTAGAGGAATTGTTGACATAATTATTAAATGCTAACCTTGCACAAAGACATTGTTTTGTGATAACACTAGACAGATGATGTAAACCTTTAGCGAAGACTGTCTATTTCGGTCCAATTGTGACATCAACATTTATTTGAATACAGATGTATAGAATTCTAACATTTAAAGGGAACCTGTCAGCAGTTTTGAGGCCTCAAAACTGCTGATAGGATAATATTGGGAGGGAAGTGGCATTATAAACTTACCTTTTTACACAGTCATGCAAGTTGCATGACCAAGAATCCGACACTTGATTCCCATGGTGTGGTGATCGCAAGTGCCACTTTCTGTTCTGAGTGGCAGCTCTGGCTGGCAGTCAATCAGGAGACTGCTTGAGCTGTCCATCAAACCAGAGCACTTGCACCTCAAGTCCCTCCTCAGTGGCATTGGTGATCGGTGTCCGGGGTAACTAAACACCGTTTCCTTGGTCATGCAAGTTGCATGACTGAGAAAAAAGGTAAGTTATAAATGACCTTCCCCTCCCATATATAACCCTGTCAGAAGTTTTGAGACCAAAACTGCAGACAGGTTCCCTTTAATGTTTGTACTTTGTGAATAGGGCTGAACCGCAATACCAGACAAAAACTTGGCCAAAAATGATGCTGTTCCTGGAAAAGAGCAGACACTTTTTTTCCAATCCTTTACAACACCACTGTAATGTCCGTGGCTGCGGGCTGTCAGCTCCAGCCTCCCGCTGACAGCCGCAGCCACGAGTCGGCAAGCGCTGGCCCCAGCCTCCTCCTCAGGAGACGCCAGCGCTTGCATCCACTCACCTCTGCCGGAGCCCGCAGGGTGCGCGCGCACACTCATCCCCGCTCTTAAAGGGGCAGCGCGCACACCGGACATCTTGAACGACCTTTGACCCGTGAGTACCCTGGGCTATAAGAGCCCCCTAGTTCGATGCCTGAGCGTTGTTAGTTTTCCCAGTCTGTCTTGCAAATGGTCCCTTAGTGTTTCCCGTTCCTGTTGTTACCTGTACCTTGTTCCCCGTTCCTGTTTCCCGTGCTTTGCCCTAGTATCTAGTTGTGCCACGTCCAGAGGAATCCGCCACGTCCTGTGTCATGTGCCATGTCCGGAGGAATCCGCCACTTTCTGTGTCATCTGCCATGTCCGGAGGAATCTGCCACGTCCTGTGTCATCTGCCACGTCCTGTGTCATCTGCCACGTCCGGAGGAATCCGCCACGTCCAGAGGAATCCGCCACGTCCTGTGTCATCTGCCACCTCCGGAGGAATCCGCCACGTCCTGTGTCATCTGCCACGTCCGGAGGAATCCACCACGTCCTGTGTTATCTGCCACATCCGGAGGAATCCGCCACGTCTGGTCAACTTGCGGCTCCTGTGTCATCCGCCACGTTTGGCGCCATCTGCTGCACCCATCTCATCTGTGCCAGAGCTGCGGCCACCATCTGGACTATTCAGGTACCCTTGTGCGGGACATTGTATTTCTGGGGTGTCCTGTTGTTTGGCCAGCTGCCTCCCCGCTGCGGCGGTACGGCTTAGTGGGTCCACTAACCCGCTGCGTGACAACCACATTGTGACATCACTAGCGATGCATTCCATGACACTGTTTTGATTTTATTTAGATTTTTTTTCCCCCGATTTGGTTTGGATTTTGGGTTCTGATTTCCCATAAAACACAAAGTAAAATAATAATTATAAAAATGTTTAAGCTCTTTTACTTATAGTAGAATTAGGCTATGTTCATACCTGCGTTGCAGCCAGGGGCGTAGCTAAAGGCTCATTGGTCCAGATGAAAAAGTTCTTATTGGGTTCACCCCCCCTCCCCGCAAACTTCTCATGGCCAACAGCCCGCAGCTTTCAGCTGCATCATTGGGTCTCCTAAGTGACCCAACAATGCAGCATTAGCAGCCAGGGGCGTCACTAAGATCTTAAAATGTCAGGGGAAATAGCCCCAATACATATGTCCTCCCAAGAAAATGTGTGTGTTTGTGTGTGTGTGTATATGCAGGGGCGTAGCTAGGGGGGCAGGCGGGGCATGTGCCCCGGGCGCAACTTAGAGGGGGACACCAGCGCCACCTCCTCCTGCAATATAATTGTACCTGTGTCGCAAGGACACAGGTACAATTAGAAGCAATGAATGACCGTGCACGTTCCGTGCCCGGCCATTCAGCGCCTTTCCACGAGTGAAGCGACTGGTACCTTTTGTACCAGTGACGCTTCCGTCGATGAAAGGCGCTGACTGACAGGGAAAGTCATCCTGCCCAGCCAATCAGCGCCTTTCATAGACGCTGCGTTCAACTTCCAGGAGACCTGCGCAGAAGAGAGCAGGTCTCCATGGCTGCCGGACGGCGTGGGAGCGGGATTAAGGTGAGTTTGAATAGTTTTTTTTTTTTTTAATTGTAATAAAAGCGGGTGGCATTATCTACAAGGGGGACATTATCTACGGGGGGACTTTGTCTACACGGGGGGGGATTTGTCTACACGGGGGGACTTTGTCTACACGGGGGGGGTACTTTGTCTACACGGGGGGACGACTTTGTCTACACGGGGGGGACTTTGTCTACACGGGGGGACTTTGTCTACACGGGGGGGACTTTGTCTACATGGGTGGGGGCCTTTATCTACGGGGGGACTTTATCTACGGGGGGACTTTATCTACGGGGGGGCTTTATCTAGACAGGGGGGCTTTATCTACAAGGGGAACTTTATCTATGGGGGGACTTTATCTACACGGGGGGGATTTTATCTACGGAGGGGGGCTTTATCTACAGGGGGGCCTTTATCTATGGGGGGCCTTTATGTACAAGGGGGACTTTATCTATGGGGGTACTTTATCTACATGGTGGGGGCTGTATCTACGGAGGGGGGCTTTATCTACGGGGGGACTTTATCTACGGGGGGTGTCTATCTACAGGGGGGGCTATATACTGGGATGGGCTATCTATGGAGCACCATATACAGGGGTGGGTTATAGCTACAGGGGGGCTATATAGTATATAGCCCCCCTGTAGATATAGCCCACCCCTGTATATAGTGCGCCATAGAGGGTGGGCTATCTGTGGAGCACTATATACAGGGGTGGACTATATATACAGGGGGCTATATACAGGGGTGGGCTTTCTGTGGAGCACTATAAGGGGAGCTATTTGTGGGATACTATATACAGGGGTGGGCTATATCTACACGGGGATTATATCTACAGGGGGACTATATCTACAGGGAGACTATATCTACAGGGGTGGGCTATATCTACAGGGGTGGGCTATATCTACAGGGGGACTATATCTACAGGGGTGGGCTATATCTACAGGGCTGGGCTATATCTACAGGGGGCTATATACAGGGGTGGGCTATCTGTAGAGCACTATATACAAGGGTGGGCTATATCTACAGGGGGCTATATACAGGATTGGGCTATACGTGGAGCTCTATATACAGGGCTGGGCTATATCTACAGGCGGGCTATATACAGGGGTGGGCTATCTGTAGAGCACTATAGGGTCAATATATAGACTCCAAACACATTTGTAATAAGGGCTGGGCACCGTTTATACCATAAACATCCCCCCATCTCATATAGGCAGCTCCATGAAATAATCCATACACAAGAGAACACAAACTGAGCATTAGAAGCCAATTAATATATAAAACTTTAATTTTTTATTAATCAAATATTACACACAATGTTAAAAAATACAAAGACAAGACTCTAGTAAGAACAGCGGAGCTAATAGTATTTGTAGCTAGCTCTGCTAACTGGATATTGCTGGTTGTAAAAAAATGTCTATTTAAATAAATATTAATCTATCCTCCTAATGGGAAATGCTCCCAACTCCAATGTATATACTTTACAAATATATTCAATGTTAGTCAGCAAAGAGAGAAGGAGTACAATATTAGGTAGTTGTATGTCAGAATCCGCAGGAGGAGGTGGTGGTATAAAAAGTGCCTTCCGGGGTCCCCTAGTGTAATATGTTGGGTGTTATTTCAGGGGGAGGGGGTTCGCCGAGTCCGCCGGGATCCCACAGCCTCCCTCCTCCTGGCCCAAAGTGAAGGGAGTCAGGGAAAAGTTTCACCCTTAGCAACCCGGCGCATGAATCTCACATTCACACACCCAGCGTGCTGTGGCCTTTTCTCATTAAACAGGCTGCTTCCAGTGCTGAATGGTGTAGCAAACTGACCAGGACTTGGATGGTTCTGGTTATCCTCCTCATAAAATAGCCCTGGTGGACCGCTGAAAACAAACTCCTTGGCATTTGGAGAAAGCTGGGATGGGGGTCCCTGGGCTGGACTGAAGTTCAGTGAATGCATGGAAAGAGATAGACCCTTGTGCTTTGCGAGGTTATTGGTGGGTGATCGTGCCATGCGTTGACCTCCTTTCTTCATCTTCGTAGAGCAAAATTTGGTGGCTGCAAATGTGGCAGTAGTAAAGATAATTGGCTGAGTGGCACGAGGGATGAAAGTTGGACTTGGAGACTGACCAAAGGATGGAGATGGAGAGTTCGACAGTGAAGTTTCTTGGTTCGTAATTGGGATGAATGCTTGTGCCTCAGGATTGAAGCTACTTTTTATCTCTTTGTCCAGCTCTGTGCTGCTCTCCACATCTTCCAAATACAACACTTTTACTGTTCCCTTCTCCCCAATTTGGTAAGACACTTCAAATGGATCAATCCAAACACTTAGCTCTTCTGGTACGTTTGCTCTTACATCTTCTATATCAAGACCACTTCTGCGTGCAGCTTGCTCCACTACTGGATCCACTGTTTCACCAACGTGAACACAGCGATAGCCAGAACCCTTTAGTGGTTTTTCAGGGTACCAGTGCCCTTCGTATTTGCCTCTCAAAAGCCTCTCTAGCTCATCACCAAACAAATCTGCTCTTCGTCTTGGAAGCTTATTGTACAGGTATGATATAATAAAATTCAGGGCGACCTTAATCTCCAGATGCATATTCTTTGGTCGGTAGTTGTATGTCAGAATCCGCAGGAGGAGGTGGTGGTATAAAAAGTGCCTTCCGGGGTCCCCTAGTGTAATATGTTGGGTGTTATTTCAGGGGGAGGGGGTTCGCCGAGTCCGCCGGGATCCCACAGCCTCCCTCCTCCTGGCCCAAAGTGAAGGGAGTCAGGGAAAAGTTTCACCCTTAGCAACCCGGCGCATGAATCTCACATTCACACACCCAGATTAATATTATATATATTACTTCTATATGCACTGCCACTTTATTGTACTCCTTCTCTCTTTGCTGACTAACATTGAATATATTTGTAAAGTATATTCATTGGAGTTGGGAGCATTTCCCATTAGGAGGATAGATTAATATTTATTTAAATAGACCTTTTTTTACAACCAGCAATACCCAGTTAGCAGAGCTAGCTACAAATACTATTAGCTCCGCTGTTCTTACTAGAGTCTTGTCTTTGTATTTTTTAACATTGTGTGTAATATTTGCTTAATAAAAAATTAAAGTTTTATATATTAATTGGCTTCTAATGCTCAGTTTGTGTTCTCTTGTGTATAGAGCACTATAGGGGGAGTTATTTGTGGGACACTATATACAGGGGTGGGCTATATAGGGGCACTATCTACACGGGGCTCTATGGCAGGCACTATCTACAGGGGGCTCTATGGCAGGCACTATCTACAGTGGGCACAGTGTGTGTGTGGGACACGGTGTATGGTGCTATTATAATTAGAGGTGCAGTGTATGGCGCTATTATAATTAGGGGCGTAGTGTGTGGTATAATGATATCTTTATCTTTATTTATAGGTGCAGAAATGTTGGAAAAGTGAGAAGCTGAAGACATGTGAGCGGCAAACTGCAGAAATGGGCTGTGACCGGGAGAATTCATCATAGAGGTCTGGACCGGATGGAGAAAAAGAACTAGAATCTGAGACGTCACCGGTGAGTCACTTAATGTAAATGTTCATTCTGCCTCTAATCAGTAATGTAGTCACTGTATGATCTGCAGCGAGATGGTGGTATGATTGATAGGATTTATTTTTGTGAAACAGCAACTCCCAGCATATCCTTATCATTGTTCGGGCCATGCTGGGAGCTGTAGTTTTACGCCATACACACCTTTACGGAAGGGGTTGCACTAAATTGAGCTGTATTTGTGCTGGTGCTGTATATATGTACTGAGCTTGGTTCTGGGGCTGTATTTATGTACTGAGCACTATTCTGGTGTTGTGTATAGAACTATATTGCTTGTAAAATGTACAAATGTTTTTATGCTCGCGTTACATAAAAAGAAATGTGAAAAATAAATGACACGTCGATTGGTAGAGAAAACAAACACGGCGAGGGGGAAGGAGATGTCGGGAAAGAGGTTGGGGGGCGCCAAACCGAATCTTTAGCTACGTCTCTGGTATATGTGTGTGTAGGAGACAGCATATCTATAGCACTACGACCCTATAAACTGTGGCTAGGATTAGATACAGTGGCTCAGCAGACAGTATCACACATGATAGGATTAGATATAAGGCCCAGAAGACAGTATCACACATGATAGGATTAGATATAGGGCCCAGCAGACAGTATCACACATGATTGGATTAGATATAGGGCCCAGCTCGCTGACATTCCGGCTCCAGCCCTGGACTCAGGAAAGGTAAGAATAATAATTGTTTTGCTTCTTTATGTGTTACTAATTATTTTTGTGCTTGTCTTTTTTTACAGGTTCGTTTGTTGGACTACGTAAGATCAGAGGACTACTTCTATGACAGCGTTTTTTTTTTTTCTCAATAACATGGTTAATGAGGGTTGTGTGGGTTTTTTTATTTCAATAAAATATTTTTTCTATGTCCTTGTATTTTTTTAAACTTTATTATTACCACCTTAGTAATAGCTGCTGGCTGATTGACAGCGCCCATTACTAAGGAAGGGCTTAATGTTATGCTCGTGCAGAGGCACACAACACCCATTATTACCCTGGTACTCACCGCCACCAGGGGTACTGGGAAGAGCCGAGTACGAACCAGTACGCGACCATCTGTAGTGATGGTCGGGCACTGGGGCAGCCACAGGCTGGTAGTATTAGGCTGGGGAAGGTCAAAAACAGTGGCCCTTCCCACCCTGGTAATGCTCAGCTGCTGCTGCTGTGTTGTATCTGGCTGGCTATGAAAATTGGGGGGGACCCCACATCGTTCTTTACAATTATTTATTTATTTATTTTAAAATTACGTGGGTTTTTCATAACCAGACAGATACAATAAAGCCGCAGGCTAGCATTACTGGGGGGGTGCTGTTTCTAGCCTTTCCCAGCCTGATAATACCAGCCCGCGGCCGCCCCAGTATCCGACTTTCACTACAGAGGGTAGTACCAGGGTAATAATGGGGGTTACATTACTCTATACCGGCTAACACTAAGCCCCGCCTTAGTAATGGATGCTGTCAATCAGCCAATGGCCATTACTAAGGCAGTAGTATTAAAGTTTAAAAAAAACACAAAGACATAGAAAAAATATTTTATTGAACTAAAAAACCCCCACACAACCCTCATTAACCATTTTATTGATAATAAAAAATGTCGACATCGAAGAAGTCCAACGACCGAACCTGTAAAAAAACACAAACACAAAAAAATTATTAGTAACACATGTGGTAGGCTTAGATACAGCATGTGTGATACTGTCTGTTGGATCCCCTATCTAAGCCTACCACAAGGTAGGCTTAGATACAGGATCCAGCAGACAGTAATCTTATACAGTATAAGATTAATGTCTGCTGGAGCCTTGTATCTAAGCCTACCATGAGGTCTGCTTAGATACAGGGTCCAACAGACAGTATCACATATGGGCCCTGTATCTAAGCTTACCATGTGGTTATGTAAGATGCTTAGATACAGGGCCCCAGCAGACAGTAAACTTATACAGTATAAGATTACTGTCTGCTGGGGCCCTGTATATAAGCCTACCGTGTGATAGGCTTATATACAGGGCCCATCAGATAGCATCACACATGGGCCATGTATCTTAGGGTATGTTCACACGAGGGCGTCCGTTACGGCTGAAATTACGGGGATGTTTCAGCCTGAAAACATCCCCGTAATTTCAGCCGTACCGGCATGTGCAGGCGCTTGAACGCCGCGTCAATTACGGCCGTAATTAGCGCTGCTATTCATTGGAGTCAATGAATAACGGCTCCAATTACGGCCAAAGAGGTGACAGGTCACTTCTTTGACGCGGGCGTCTATTTACGCGCCGTCATTTGACAGCGGCGCGTAAATATACGCCTCGTGTGAACAGACAAACGTCTGCCCATTGCTTTCAATGGGCAGATGTTTGTCAGCGCTATTGAGGCGCTATTTTGAGACGTAATTCGGGGCAAAAACGCCCGAATTACGTCCGTAAATAGGCCGTGTGAACATACCCTAAGCCTACCATGTGATTGGCTTAGATACAGGCCCACGAGACAGCATCACACAATCTGTGATCCTGTCTCATGGGCCCTCTAAGCCTGCTACATCATAGGCTTTAAGGGGTTGTCCAGTCCTTAAACATTGATGGCCTATCCTCAGGATCGGCCATCAATAGCTGATGGGTTGGGGTCCGACTCCCGGGACCCCGCCAATCAGCTGTATGAGAGCTGTTTCCCCTTCATTTCCCTCACTTGCTCACACTGTGAGTCGCCGACACGGATTCATAGTGTGAGCAAGTGACCGGAATGACGGGGAAGCAGCTCTCGTACGAGTGCTGCGGCCCTCTTCAAAACAGGTGATTAGCGGGGTCCCGGGAGTCGGACCCACAACCTATCAGCTTCAGTAGACAGCTTACCCTCCTCTTCAACCACAGTGGAGGTCCTGACTCTATCCAGGGTCGGGATGTTGTGTGCGGCGCATAGAGCTGTGACATTGGGACCTCCGCTGCACTCCGGAACCAGGCGGGTAAGTACTGTCAGTTACTATCGTAACAAGGGCCCACGGACCCAGTTACTATAGATAACTTTTTATTGATGTGGTGTGGGGGGCCGCGGGCCCCCTGGCTTCGGGGCCTGGTTGCAATTGCGACCGCTGCGACCCCTATAGCTACGCCACTGGTTGCAGCTTTCCATTATTCTGCTCCATCAGAGGAGCAGCACAATGGAAAACCGGAAGCGACGGTTCCGTTGCACCACGGACACCCCTGGCAGCCGAGGGTACACATTGACTTTAATGGGTTCTATCAGCTATTCTATTCGGTGTCAGTGGTTTTGCCGGAAACAATAGCGCAGCATGCTGTGCTATAGTTTCTGGTAATCTCTGCCGAATTTGCAACGGAGGCCCCTAACGGAGTCTCCAATGCGGATGTAACTAGAGCATTATTGTTAGGGTATATTCACATCCACACGCTGCGGGAAAAATCTGCAGAGAAACTGTTCATCAATTGACCTCCGATGCAGTTTTTTTCATCTGCAGCATGTCAATTTATACTGTGGAACGGCTGCTCTTTTGTTGTGAGTTTTTCCCATTGAATATTCAATTGGGAGGTACATTTTTGGAAAAGATACAATTCGCAAATCAGAAGATATACTTTTTTATATATAAAATTAAATAAAAGGTTAATACTCCCCCCCCCCCCCCGGGTGTTGTCATAGTGACTCGTGCTTCTGTTCTCCATCCAGGCCGGCCTCCTGGGATGACATTTCATCCCATGTGACAGCTGCTGCATCATCCCAGGAGGCCGGGCTGCACTGACAACAGAGGGAAGCGTCGGTATGACAACGGAGAACAGGGTAAGTATTAACTTTTTTTTTATCACTGTTTCCGTGCGTATATACTGCCCGAAAATCTACACCACAATTTGGTGTGGTTTTCTGGCCGGAATTCCCTGCGGGTTCCAGGAAGGATATGCTGTGTACTTTAACACAGCGTATCCACCCTGTGTGTGAACATAGCTTTAGTGTTTGCAAATAGCAGAGAACCACCACATGCCTATTATATGAATCAAAAATGAATTGTAGGTCAACATATCAGAGGAAGATTATAATTTTTGGGGGATTTTGTGATTTGCTGTGATTGGTTGAGTATTAAATTTGCCTGAGGCTCCGTTCTGAGTTGAATTTGACACAATCCGAGCATATGTTCAGATCTGTTGTATTTCTTCCATTAATATGCATTTGGTCATCTTAAAAACATCCATTGGAATATCCAGTAATGAATTTAGGTGAAAAATGTTAAGTCAAGTAGAACACTTTTAATTTATGTTTTTTTTGGTGGGGGGTTTTCTGTGACTGTGAAACTGTCAATGACAAACATTGGCTTTGAATATGCAATGCATGGATGTGCTCTAATGTTTGCAAATTTACTATAATTTAACTTAGACATAAATTCAACATGATGCAGATTCATCTTCGTAAGCATGACCGTTCTTTAGTAACTTCTCTATATTGCCGCTTTTTTTAATCTCTTTAAGCTTGGTATATGTATTCATTCTAGAAAAAGCACAAAGGAATGGACCTTTATAAGTCAGCTGTGGCAGAAGACCTAAAAAAATGCCCTCTTCATTTTATCTGTCACTTCTATCATAGCAACCACATACAAGCTTTCGCTTCCACGCTGGACACAGTAAAGTCCTTTTGTCTTGCTTGATATGTTGCCCTTCATGCACCAGAGCAGACAATCTATATGCATATTTGTAGTTCAGGGATGACTGTAGAGAAATGTATTTCTCATGGGGCTTTCAATCATTTTCTAAATTTGGCCTCTTTTCAGCTTACAATGCCTTGTAACATTTGTTTCCTCTCACAATGCAATAATTGGTGATCTTAGAAAATACAGGTATCTTTTTCATATTCGCGAGAATAGCGAATGTCACTACCTTTAGCAAATGTCATGTTTTGTTCATGTATGGTTGCACCTATAATATATAACTTAGATAAAATACATTGATGAAAACTTTATAAATAAATAATATTTTGCTCCATAATGGTTTAGCCTAAAATACAAGAATATGAGAAAATGATGGATGGATAAATAGAGCATGGGTTTCTGTTAAAACAGCTGCTGATTCCATTGGTCGGCCCTCAATGAAAACCCCTGGAAAACCCATTTAATAAAGAAAAAAGATATTATCCTTTTGAATAACCCAAAAGAAATGCAATAACTATTGCACGGTGCCATCCAATATAATAGTAGCAAAAAAGAATGTCTGGACGGATGTATTTAATTGTTGGTATACTGCAATTGTACTTGCATTAATGTTAGTAACCCAGTTTTATGCACAATGAATTTTCATTGACTTGCATGCATAATGAAATTTATATCAATACTTTAAAAAAAAATAATAATAAATAAATAATTTTGTATTTTGTTTAAACAGCTTTATTTTGTATTTACTTTCTGCCCAAAGTGTGCTGGTTGGTCCATCTGTTTTTCGTTTTTCTTTCTTGAAAACCCATTTAATGTTTATCAGCAGACACTATGACTAACTTTATATATACAAATATAACCATACAAATTTTGTCATTGTAACAGAGCTGTATTTGGCATGACTCGTATTATGATGTGCTTTCTGTGGATTTTCTTATGACCGCAGATAAACTGTTAAGACCTCCCCGGTCTTCACCCTTTAATCCATATACAGGGATCTGGTTTTCGCTGAGGGGAGGCTACCAGGTCGCTACCTCTTGAGGTAGTACCGGCAGAGTAGCTGCTGGCCAAGCGAACTAGTAACAGGCACTGGTAGATGGTACCTTGATGGGTGGGAGCTTCAGGCTTGACACCAAAGGTAGAAGGCAGACAGGCAGGATAGAAGATGATAGTAGATTACTGCACACTGGTGGATAGCAGAAGACTGGATACAGGCAGATAGCGGACAGCTGGACACAGGTAGGTAGCTGGACACTGACAATGGATAACTGGATACAGGCTGACAACAGACAGCAATAGCGAGCTGGATACAGGTTGGTAGGGGATAACTGGATACAGGCTGACAACAGACAGCAATAGCGGACCAGATACAGGCTAGTAGCGGATAACTGGATGGAGGTTGACTACAGATATCAATAGCGTACTGGCATTAGATGCATATAGGAAACTTTGCTGGATACAAACAAGATTGTTCTAATGTTGCTCAGTCACCAGGTGGGTAGTGGAGGTGCCTTTAAATAGTACTGGGGCAACAAGGATTGGCTGAGTGACTTTTGAATTCTGCATGCACTGGCCCTTTAAGAGGTCATCAGTAGATGCTGACGGCCTGGGAGAGAGGGCATGCCGCCAGTGAAGGTACGAGACCCAGCGGCAGGGACCGCCGGCAGAAGTGGGACCCGCCGCAAGCGTTACATAAATCTACTGCATTAAATAAATTTGTTGTAATTGCAAAATATAAACAGTTCTGACAGATCTAGATGCCTCTTGTCTAAAGTAAGCCTGTTGATCCTGTGCCCTTACTGCACAAAGTTCAGAAGTTAGGGTATGTCCATACGGATCAGATTTGTTGCTGAAAATTCTGCGGGCAATCTGCCAGAAAATGTGCAACAAATCGTGCTGATTTTGGTGTGAATTTTGTAACAAATTTTCCGCTGTGGAAAACAGCCGAGCTTAAAGAAACCCAGTATCGTCTTTTACCCTGACGCTGCCGTGGCAATGCGTCCCTGGTACCCCAGCTGATCTCTGTACACCCGGCCTCCTACAATGATGTTTCGTCACATATGACCACTGCAGCCTGTGATTGCCATGTGTTGACACAACACATCATCTATGGAGGCCAATTGTACAAAGTGCTTGCATATTTTGCTGCAGCTCCGTACCTAATACGGAATAAGATCCACAACTGCAGATGAGCGAATTGATTCTAAATGAAATATGAAACATTTTTGGATTGCGGCACATGAAGCGCAAAATGTCGGCCACCAACCACTATTTTACAGATTAGGAAAAGTAAGAGGAGACAAGAGGAGATAAAAAAAAATACCATATTCACCTGGTCTCTCGCTGCGAGGTGTCCATGCCAGCTTTCTGATATGACGTTTTGTCCCATGTGACTGCTGCTGTGACGCGTTCCTGGCAGCCACCTGTGATTACGTTGTTTTTTCCCATGTGACCGCTGCAGTTAATCACAGGCTTCAGATGTCACATGAGACAAAACTACGTCACTACGTCACTACGTGAATGGAGTGGAGGGGAGAAGGCAATTTACTATTTGGAAAAGTATTCCTTACTATACTTTATTTGATCTCCTATCAGCCTGAGCTGACAGTGGACATTACAGCAGACACATGGCTAGGTTCCCTTGCATCCACGGCAAATATTCAGTTTGGCGCCCCTGCCCTCCCCCACTCCCTCCAAACCTCTATGCCGACATCTTTTCCCCCTCGCATGTTTGCTTTCTCTACCAATAAATGAGGTGTATTTTTTTTCACTGTTCTTTTAAATGTAACTTGAGCATAAAACTATTTGTACATTTTACAAGCAATATAGTTATATAAGGTAGTTAATGTAACAATGAATTAAAAGAAAATAAACAAAATTGGTCAGTGCCTGACTAAAACAGATTGTATAGCTGAGGCTAGTGAGACTATATGGTGACATAATGAACAGCCTCCTCCTGTAGATAGTGCCACACACACACACACACACACCTCCTTGTAGATATGGCCACACAGCCCCCCCTGTAGATAATGCCACACACACCCCTTGTAGATACTGCCAGGGGCAGGGACAGGGACATCAGGGGCTCCCTCTAGTAGTGGAATCCTCGGCCAAAACGTTGCCGACACTATGGCTGGAGATTCCTCTACTGGAGGAGCCCCTGTCGTTAGCCCCTTGTTAAACCCCTAAAGTTAGTTTTATGCAAATAAAGCATAATCATTGTACTGTAAATGTTCTAGAGCTTTGTAACACACGTTTCAATCTCTCCTTATTTTAAAATGTCTGCTGGCAGTCAATGAATAGAAACATTCTTATTTAGTACCAGTATTGTAGTGTGGAGTGATCTCCCAATAGAAGACTGTAGCATAAAAGACCTAAGGGCAAAGCTGTCACAGACACTACAGTCCTACATTGAGATTTTCAGCATTATAAATAATGGTACAAAGTGTCAGTAAAGAATAATTATTTTGGAATACAAATTCACATTGTCCTCCCTTTATAATAGCTTGCCATAATACATTTGTTTTCATATATGTTAAATCTTTCTTTAAAATGTAAACAGTAGGTAATACATCCATCAAGACTAGGACTTACAAGTTGTAATGATATGTAAAGAACATCAAGCAGCGGTAAAGGTCAAGAAAGGCTTGTCAGACTGGGTCCTTCATTTCAAATCAGGCTAGGCTCACATTACATTTGGGATTTACGTTTGGTGTAAATCTCTCAATGTACTGTATACTTCTAACATGCCTATAGACTATCATTAGTCAAACGTATGTCAAAAGAGTGTCATTTTAGCTAGTATTGCTCTGTATAACTTTGATTCAACTGTAATGAAAATAGTAGAGAGTCAACGGAATAGATATGCAATGTAGCCAGTTTCTTAACCACCGCTGTAGCAGCTGTAGCAGCTGCTACAGGGCCCGCGGCATGAGGGGGTCCATGCCGCCCGCCGACACGGCCCTCCCCCCATGCCCGCTGGCGCTGCTAGCAGCCGTTATAGCTGCTACAGTGGTAGTGATGCCACTTTAGGCCTGCAGTCTATTAGGCACTGGGAAGACTCCCTGCGCAGGCCGGCGTGATGACGTCACTGCATCACGCTGGTCTGCGCATGTGTCCCGACCGGAGCCTGTGTATCGCTTCGTTATTCACGGGAACGTGGCAAGGTAAGTACAATATTTTTGGGGGGGGGCTGTGTGGCATTATATACAAGGGGGGGAGCAGGGTGTCACTATATACAAGGGGGAGCAGGGTGTCAATATACACAAGGGGGAGCAGGGTGGCACTATACACAAGAGGGGAGGAGGGTGGCACTATACAATGTAGGAGCAGGGTGGCTCAATATACAAGGAGGGGGGAGCAGGATGGCATTATATACAAGGAGGTGGGAGCAGGATGGCACTATATACAAAGGAGGGAGTAAGATGGAACTATATACAAGGGGGAGCAGGTTGGCACTATATACAAGGGGGGAGCAGGGTGGCACTATATACAACGGGGGAGCAGGGTGGCACCATATACAAAGGGGGCTGTGTGGCACTATATACAAGGGGGAGCTGTGTGGTACTACTTAGGGGGGGCTGTTTGGCACTATCTACTAGGGGAGCTGTATGGCACTATTTACAAGGGGAGGGCTGTGTGGTGCAATTTACAGGGGCCTGTGTCCAGGGCCGGCCCTAGGATAGATGGCGCCCTGTGCGAAATGAACTTCCGGCGCCCCACCCCCATCATTTAAAAAAATGCCCCATAAAAAAATTATAATGCCCCTTTAGTGCCCCCATACAGTATAATAATAATATTTAATAATATAATATATTACAACCCCTTCAAGGACACAGTATTTTGTCCTCTAATTGTGCCCACAGTATTATGCCCCCTGTAGTACCCCTACACAGTATAATGTCCGCTTAGTGGCCCCCACACAGTATAATGCCCCCCTGTAGATTTTGCCATATAGCCTCCCTGTAGACAGTGCCATAATCCCCCACCTCCTTTTTGTAGATCGTGCCATACAGCCCCCCCCCCCACCTCCCCCTTGTAGATCGTGCCATACAGTCCCCGCACCTCCCCCTTGTAGACAGTGCCCTCAACAAAAACAAAAATTGTACTCACCTGGGCCCCGTTCCCATGACGAACTGAGCTGCTCCATGACGGGACCCTAGTACAGAGTTTACCAACCTTTTCGGACTCGAGGCAGCACTGGAAAAACAAAATTTCCTCAGGGCCCCCCTACCAAAAATTGTTTTGAGAAAGACAGAAAACGGCTAAGAACAAGCACTCCACTCGTAGGGCATGTTCACACACGTTTTTTGTAAGGCCAAAAAAATCTGCCTCAAAATTCCTTCAGCAACTGACAGCTTTGTGTGACCTTTTTTTGTGTTTTTTTCTTAAGCTGTTGAAGCGAATGCAAAAGACGCAGGAAAAAAAAGCTCCAAACGAGCGCCGAAGGTATCTTCTGCCTCCTATTAATTTCAATTGGAGGTCAGAGGTGGAAACCACTTGAAGACCATCAGCCCCCCACTCACAGAAAAATGACCATCAACCCACCACTCACAGAAAAATGACCATCAACCCACCACTCACAGTAAAATGACCATCAGCCCCCCACTCACAGCAAAATGACCATCAGCCCACCACTCAGTAAAATGACCATCAGACCCCCACTCACAGATTCCCCCTGTAGGTAGCGCCACACAGCTCCTTGTAGGTAGCGCCACACAACCCCTTGTAGGTAGCGCCACACAGCCCCTTGTAGGTAGCACCGCACAGCCCCCTTGTGGGTAGCGCCAGACAGCCCCCTTGTAGGTAGCGCGACACAGCCCCTTGTGGGTAGCACCGCACAGCCCCTTGTGGGTAGCGCCGCACAGCCATCTTGTGGGTAGCGCCAGACAGCCCCCTTGTGGGTAGCGCCAGACAGCCCCCTTGTAGGTAGCGCCACACAGCCCCCTTGTAGGTAGCGCCACACAGCCCCCTTGTAGATGGCGCCTCACAGCCCCCTTGTAGAAGGCGCCACACAGCCCCCTTGTAGATAGCGTCACACAGCTCCCTGTAGAGTGTGCCACACAGCCCCCTGTAGGGAGTGCCGCACAGCCCCCTGTAGGGAGTGCCTCTCAGCCCCCTGTAGGGAGTGCCGCACAGCCCCCTGTAGGGAGTGCAGCACAGGCCCCTAATAGGAAGTGTCGCAAAGACCCCTGGTAGGAAGTGTCACACAGCCCACAGCCCCCTGGTAGGGAGTGAAAAAAAGGATTCAAAAAAGGACAACTGTGCAGGAGCACACAAAATACCCAGCTTTCCCAGCTATCAAATAAATGTGTGGAAATAAACTAAGTTATAACTTTTATTTAGTCTGAGTAAAGGATTAATCCTTTTAGCGAGATTAAATAAAAGTTATATCTAAGTTTATTTCCACACTTTTTTTTTTATACCCGGGAAAGCTGGGTATTTTGTGTGCTCCTGCACAGTTGTCCTTTGTAGGTAGTGCCACAAAGCCCACAGCCCCCCTGTAGATAGCAACCACCCCTCCTTCCAGTAAAGATAACGCCACTGTAGCTCCCTGAAGGAGCGGAATCCCCGTGTGGCCGGGGATTCCGGTCCTGGAGCGCTGCTTGATGCCTCTGTCCATATATGGACAGTGACATCAGGGAAAACTCCTGAGGCGGAATCCCCGTCAACAGCGTTACAGATGCTATGACCGTCGATTCCACTCCAGGAGAAGCTCCTGTCGTCTATGTCCATGACGTCATTGGTTTCTCCTGGAGTGGAATCCCAGATCATAGAGTCTGCAATGCTGTGACCGGGGATTCCGCTTCAGGAGTTTCCCCTGATGTCACTGTCCATATATGGACAGAAACATCAAGCAGCGCTACAGGAGCGGAATCCCCGGCCACACGGGGTTTCCGCTCATTCAGGGAGCTACTGTGGCGCTAGTAGACAGCAGAGCAGGGAGATAGCTCCCTGCTCTGCTATAGTGCCCCCCTGTAGATAGCAACCCCCCCCCTTCCAGTATAGATAGCGCCACCGTAGCTCCCTGAAGGAGCGGAATCCCCGTGTGGCCGGGGATTCCGGTCCTGGAGCGCTGCTTGATGCCTCTGTCCATATATGGACAGTGACATCAGGGAAAACTCCTGAAGCGGAATCCCCGGTCAACAGCTACGGTGGCGCTATCCTGGAAGGGGGGGGGTTTGATATCTACAGGGGGCACTATAGCAGAGCAAGGGAGGTGTCTCCCTGCTCTGCTGTCTACTAGCGCCGCTGTAGCTGAAGGGAGCTACAGTGGCGCTAGTAGACAGCAGAGCAGGGAGATATATCCCTGCTCTGCTATAGTGCCGTCGCTACCGCTATAGTAGCCACAGCAGCTGCTAGCGGCGCCACCGCCCTCATGCCAGGTGTCACCGCTAGCAGCCGCTATGGCTGCTGCAGCGGTAGCCACTAAGTGAAGAAGCGCCCGGGTGTGACTGCAGTTAGTGTCTGTATCCCCGCTGGTAGTTGCAACGGCGCGGGGATACACACACCTGCTGGCGCCCCTCTTGCCGTGTGGCGGCTGGCGCCCTGTGCGACCGCACTGGTCGAACATAGTTAAGGCCGGCCATGCCTGTGTCTGGCAATATCTGCAGGGGTCTGTGTGTGGCACTATCTACAGGGGCCTGGGTGACACTATCTACAAGGAAGGGGGGCTGTGTGGCAGTATTTACAAGGGGAGGGCTGTGTGGCACTATAAACTAGGTGGGTTGTGTAGCACTATGTACAAGGGGGGCTGTGTGGCACTATATACAAGGGGGCTGTGTGGCTCTATACACAAGGGGGGAGCTGTGTGGCACTATATACAAGGGGCTGTGTGGCACTACTAAGGGGGGCTATGTGGCACTACTAAGGGGGGCTGTGTGGCACTATATACTAGAGGGGCTGTGTGGCACTATTTACAAGGGGAGGGCTGTGGCGCAATCAACAAGGGGCTGTGTGTGGCGCAATCTACAGGGGACCGTGTGAGGCACTATCTACTATGGGGGGCTGCGTGGCACTATGTACATTGGAGGGGGGCTGTGTGGCACTATATACAGGGGGAGCTGTATGGCGCTATCTACAGGGGGGCTTTACGGTGTTATCTACAGGGGGCCGTAGGGCACTATCTATAAGGGGGAGGTGGGGTGCGCTATACTCATGTGGGGTGTGACACTGTCTACAGGGGGGCTGTATAGCACTATCTACAGGGGGCTGTATGGCACAATCTACAGGGGGCACTATTTATAAGGGGGGGACTGTGTGTGGCACCTAGGGGGGGCCCAGTCAAAAGTTTGCTATGGGGCCCAGTCTTTCCTAGTTATGCCCCTGAATGTAGCCATAAAGTTACAGACGTCTGGGGCATACAGTCAGCAGAACATTTCATACGGTCCCGTCAAACTGTTTGGACACGGTGTGAACATAACCTTACTGTTGGACACTTTAAAAAAAATACCTTAAAGCCCATATCATTTCTTTGTACCTTTAGGCATTTTAAAACTTATGTCTGATATTTTCACTTTACTAGTCTGAGAAGCCCCAGGTATAATAATGTGAATACAGTTATTTTGTTTCAGATAGGGAATAGAGAAAGAATAGTCTAGGATAGAATAGAAGGAAAGGTATCTAATTTCAGTTTAAGTGGCTTTTTAGGTCTCTTCCACGACAGTTGCAGGTATTTTCATGTAGTCAGATATTTGCAGTGCAGGAAATAGTGTTTAATGTATTTCTACTTTGATTTCACAATAATATTCCTATCTTAGAATAGTTAATGTATCTCCTTTGTGTTCTTTCAAGTTCTAATTGCCAGTTTTGTGAATTTAATTGGCATCTTCCGACTTTGCATTTACTCTTTCAGGGTGGACAAATGTGCATGGCATCTGAAGTAATTACCTTCTAAAAAAAATAACTGTATTGTCTTTTACCCCGATAGAACTTTTGTGTCTTTGGCAGAAAAATGTTAATGTGTTACTGATAGAAATATCATTCCCTAATAAGATCAGATTAATCTAATTCTGTCTTAATACAAATTGTTATCTTTAGGTCACATATGGTAACCAGAAGAAGTTATTTATATTGCACTGTTGCTAATTTATTTCTCACTCTGAAACAACTTAATTGGAATAAATTCAAAAATTTAATTCAACAAATGCATGAGTGGGGACTGGTGAATTCTAGGACAACAAATAGGGAGAGTAGATAACTATATAACATGATACTAAAGTTAACCTTGTGATCTCCAGCGTAAATATCTAAATATAAATATAATTAAAATATTTAAAATATTCATTATATAGATTATGTTTTTTCTAATAGAAAAAAATAACAACTAAACTGTTGTTTATGTATAGTCTCCCATAATTCTTTGACGGGAAGAATTTGGACAACTAATGTTTCTCTTCTACCTCAGTACCAGAAGTTTGTAACTCTTCCAGAGCTGCCATAGGTCTATTGGTTTCACTGAAAGGAAAATAGGGTACAAAGTACAAAACGGCGTAAACATAGGGAATTACCCACGTATGAAGTGAAAAAAGGGTAAGTTGATACAAATGCTTTGTCCGGTTTTCAGAACTGTAGTGGTATTGTGAGAATGGCTATGATACTGCCTGAGGAAGGAGCCATTTCGGCCACGAAACGTGTTGCTTGTATCTTTGATATAATAAACAGCTTTGATCCACATAGTGTCTGCCTTCTTTCCATGCGACACTAGAAACCAGCACTACATTATGCCAAAAGGGAACAGTGCTGATCCTAGGGCTGATTCTTTTGAGATGTTTCCACCTGTTCAAGATACCATTCTCGCAATACCACTACAATAGGTCTATTGGTGGCTTCTTTCACTAGTAGCTTCTCTGCATGGTCACTTTTTGAGAGTAGTGCCTGTGCCATATTTTTGCAATTTTTTTATTATTGACTACACTGTACACTAAAGGGATATTCAGAGACATCTTTTAATAACCCTGTCACAGTAATGTTGGAGTTTTCTATTGTTTTCATGGTGTTGTATTTCCCCGTGAACTCATTGGCAGTTGAACATTTCAGATACTGCTGTATTTATACTACAATTACGGTAAATAAAATACAGGAGTGATCTCGGTTTGACTCATTTTGGTACCAACTGTCTGTTATAGCAATGGTTTATGTGTATCATTGTAACAGTGAACTGTATCTAAATGGATATACATGTATGTTAATAATTAACACATACCACATGTCTGTGTAACAAACTTTTATAACCTGATAATAAGACGTGTCATAAAAGTCAAATTTGGTGGCTAGGATCCCCACCAATACTGAGTAAATTATGGGTCCTGTCACATTGGGTATGTGGACCCACTGGGCCATACTGCCTTGACGGTATGGCAGGTGGCCAACAGGACACAGGTCACAGTCTATAGTTCGTATAGTGTACCTGAGGTAGCTCAGACAGTAGCAAAACAGGCTCGGCTGGGACTAGGCAGCAGGCAGGTGCCAGGTGTGGTGCAGCAGGACAGGCGTGGTACACAGCACAGCACGACTTCAGTTCAACACGGCACTTGACCAGGATGGCACGGGATACAGGTTAGAGGTAGCATGAACAGGTAACTGGACAACACTTAGGAGACCATTTGCATAGACAAACTAGGATAACGACAACAAGGCTCAGGCATGGCAGTAAGGGGCTTGGCCCTTCTTATAGTCCAGTGTGCTCTGGGAGCAATCAGCTCAATCTCCCACCTGTGTGCAACCTGGCTCCTTGTTTGGACTAAGCTTGCGAGCGTACCCTAGTGGTCACTGTGCAACAGGAGGCCGCATGTGCAGACATCTCTGGAGAGAAGGGCGTCGACTGGATGGAAGGAGTTTGTGGTCAGCGACCACAGATGTTACAGGTCCCAGTCACTGTCTTCAGTGAAAGGGTGGCTGTGTATACATGGTCACCACCATTGAAATTCATGAGAATTGCAGAAACCAAAGTGCTCTCACTCCCTATAAATTTGAGTTTACAGTTAACCTATATGATTTCAATGGAGCTAGCAGACATGAGTCACAGCAACACTAGAATCCTGGAAGTTCTGACTGTGGGTACTGGAAGTGGCCAACCAGTTGCAGGCTCTATGGTGGATGCAATAAAAACTCGTTGTTTAATAAAATGTAAGTTTGAAATTATTTCATTAATTAGTTAATTAATTAATTAATTAATTAATAATAACTCTTTTTTATGTAACGTTAAAAAAAGCATAGCTCAATACAGGACCGGACTGGTACACAAATCCCACGATCCCATATACAATATCTTTCCGACAACATCTTAGAAACATAGCGGCACACAATGCGCGGAACGGCAAACTTTGCTTTATTTGGTCACTCCCCTCGCTATTTCCTAATCATGTAAACTGCACCATTAACACAAATAGGAAATAAAAATGGAACATCAGAAACCCCGGATCAAACGGTCAAGGACAGATCTTTGCTTGCTTTTTTAGTCAGGGATAAGTGTATGCTACCACTTTACCAAGCACCAATATAACCAATGATACACTGACACTGACTGATTGACACTGTCCAATCATGATTGATATTATTAGACTGTGTAGGGACACAGTCTTATAATCTGTTCTTTCCACAGATTCTACAAAGGACCAGGAGAATTCATTGCATGTGCAAGAAAGGCTTTTTAGACATCAATATAGTAAAGGGTTCTTTACAGTTACAGTAGTCAAACTATGAAATGCCCTACCCCAAGATGTAGTAATGGCAGATACTATGTCAGCATTTAAAAAAGGGGTAGATGATTATTTAATGAAAAATGGCATTGAGGGTTATAACTAATCTAGCAATGAAAGACGTGTAATTAATTGAGAAAGGTTGATCTTGGTGAACCTGTGTCTATTTTTAACCTATGTGACAGGTGCCGTCTTCTCTGACTGTAGAAGTTCTCTTTTTCCTTTTCTTCTCCATACGATCAAGACCGCTAAGGGGGACTTCTCCTCAGACCCCAGACCAGAGTCCTAAATTAATGCAGACAGACCTATGTTCTGAAAGTCAATGGAAGACCCAGCAATCATACTTAAAGGATATGCTAAAAATGTCTATGGGACTGAAATTCAGCTCTGGCATTTGTATCTTTTATATAATAAAGAAATTTGATCCACATAGTGTCTGCCTCCTTTTCATGCGATACTAGAAACCAGCACTACATTACGCCAAAAGGGAACAGTGCCGATCCTATGGCTGAATCTTTTGAGATATTTCCACCTGTCCAAGGTGCCCTTCTCGCAATACCCAATACCAGAGGCGTAGCTAGGTTCTCCTGCACCCGGGGCAAAGATTCAGATTGGCGCCCCCACAACTTATTTCCCGACAACTCCTTCTCCCCCGCCATGTTTGCTTTCTCTACTAATCAACGAAGTGTAATTTGTTTTACAATTTTTTTAATGACACCCAAGCATAAAACTATTTCTACATTTTACAAGCGATATAGTTATATAAGGGAGTTAACATAAAAATAAATTAAAAGAAAATAAATTAAAGAGGCCACACACAGCCCCCTGTAGATAGCGCCACACACAGCCCCCTGTAGATAGTGCAACACACAGCCCCCTGTAGATAGCGCCACACACAGCCCCCCTCTTGTCTATAACGACACACAGCCCCCTGTATATAGCTACACACACAGCCCCCCCTTGTAGTTAACGCCACACAGCCCACCTGTGTTAGATAGCTACACACACAGCCCCCTTTGTAGTTAACACCACCTGTTGTAGATAGTGCCACACAGCAGGTGTCCGACATACAGGGCGCCTAACAGCAGCGATCAGCTGCTCTGCGGTGCCCCCCCCTTCCCTATCACCTAGTTGCGCCCAGGGCACATGCCCTGCCTACCCTGCCACTAGCTACGCCCCTGGCAATACCACTACAATAGGTCTATTGGTGGCTTCTTTCACTAGAAGGCTGAAACATATTTCCCATAGGCATATATTGGGATATGTTGCCCGAACAGCCCAGATCCCCTCTCACCCATGACTGGTGTCCGGAGCTCCTCCGGATATACAGCTCTCCACTTAGTCCACCTTTTGCCCATAGTACCATGTTCATAAGTGGCCAGGTATATGGAGTTGCTGCAGCTCCACTTTTCTCTCACCCGCAGTCTTCATCCCCTGTAGCTAAATGCTGGAGTCCCCGCATCAGCATTCAGAGAGTTTCCTCTCTCTGAACCCCGATGCTCTGCCCAGGTATTCCAGCCTTGAGAAGCTCCTCTCCTTTAGGACTGAATTTAAATATACATACTCGACATCATATTGATCCTTCCCAGAGCGGCTTTGTCCCAACTGGACAACCTCTTCTTATAATAAAGCTGATCCAGCAATCAGCTGATATGGCTTCTCTAGCCCCTAATTTCCAGCGGCCACTACAGGGGAAATGTAGTATTACACAATGCCAGCTCAAATTACATCCCTATGCAAAACTGATGTTATGTGTTTGCTCAGATTTCCTTTTTCAAATATTACATTTTAAAGTTAGAAACTAATCAGTAGGAATAGGAAATATTTGAAACACATCAATGCCAATGCCATATTTCTCAAGCACCATTAAAGCTTTGATGTCTGAAATCAGCACAAACAATGTAGATCAATACAACAAGCATCTTGTCAATACTTTGTATTAAACAAATCAGCCATCATGTTGAAGACATTTTTTATACATTACATGTTGAGCAGCAATAATTCACAGTGTTAAATAATTGTCTTCTACTAGGTTACATTGTAAAATATCTGTGATGTGACTTTCCATGGCCAGAAATGTATTGCGATGGTAATGTGTTATTTATAAAGAAATCTTAAAAGATTTATAAAGAAGTTATGCTCTAAAAGATTTTTTCTTTCATTCACCGAGGTTGATTACAAAAGAAATAAATTAATGATTGTTAAAATGCTTGAAGAAATAACCGGCTGAAAGAGCTATCCGAAGATTGCATTTCTGTCTGAATAAATAGAATGTTTTAATTTATATCCCGAGACTATTTCATTTGTAATAGAAAAATAACTGAAGTCAGAATTCATTGGAAATCAAGTGTACTCTATGAAGCTAAATGAATCACATTAACAACAAGATAACCATTGCAGCATGTTTTTTATTATTATTTGTAACAGAAATTAAAAAATATATGTGGCTGATGTACCTTTCAGTAGATAGGTAGACAGTTTATGTCAATGTATGAGGTCAAATTTAAAGGCCATAAAACAAAAGTCAACTACCCGATTGCGTAACCCATTTAAAAATCATTTTACAACAGACTGTATATTTCTTACAGAAAAATTTGCATCAAAATGGATACATGTTAATAATTAACACGTCTGTGTAACAGACTTTTAGACCCTGATAATAAGGCGTGTCATAAAAGTCAAATTTGGTGGCTAGGACGCCAACCAATCCTGAGTAAACGATGGGTCCCAGTCACTGTCTTCAGTGAAAGGGTGGCTGTGTATACATGGTCACCACTATTGAAATTCATGAGAATTGCAGAAACCAAAGTGCTCTCACTCACTATAAATTTGAGTTTACAGTCAACCTATATGATTTCAATGGAGCTAGCAGACATGAGTCACAGCAACACTAGCCTCCTGGAAGTTCTTACTGTGGGTACTGGAAGTGGCCAACCAGTTGCAGGCTCTATGATGGATGCAATAAGAACTCATTGTTTATTAAAATGTAAGTTTGAAATTATTTAATTAATTAATAAGAACTATTTTTTATGTAACGTTAAAAAAAGCATAGCTTCATACAGGTCCGGACTGGCACACAAATCCCACGATCCCACATACAATGTCTTCCCACCCACATCCTAGAAATATAGCGGGACATAAAGCGCGGTATGGCAAACTTTGCTTTATTTGGTTACTCCCCTTGCTATTTCCTAAATTAAGTAAACTTCACCATTAACACAAGAAGGAAATAAAAATGGAACATAGAAACACCGGATCAAATGGTCAAGGACAGACCTATACTTGCTTTTTCAGTCAGGGATAAATGTATGCTACCACTATACCAAGCACCAATATAACCAATGATACCGCCATACAATGATCATATAGTGGTCAGATACCAGATCTACACAGCACTCTGCAGAGTATTATCACACTGCAGACTATACAAGAGAATACAGGACTATACAATAAAAATTCTGGAGCATATTTTCTTAGATATGTGCATTGTGCCGTTCCTCTCTTATTCCTCCTGGATATATATGATTAAATTGACAACTGTCTGTTACTATTCTGATTGTCAAAGGGCTCTATCCCTACACACTCTGACACTGTCCAATCATGGTTGATATTAATAGACTGTGAAGGGACACAGTCTGATAATATGTCCTATCCAAGAACTTTAAAAAGGACCAGGGGAATTCATTGCATGTGCAAGAAAGGCTTTTCAGACATCAATATAGTAAAGGGTTCTTTACAGTTACAGTAGTCAAACTATGGGATGCCCTACCCCAAGAAGTAGTAAAGACAGATACTATGTCAGCATTTAAAAAAGGGATCGATGTTTATTTAATGACAAAAGGTATTTAGGGTTATAACTAATCTAACAATGTAAGAATTAATGCAGACAGACCTCTGTTCTCAAAGTCAATGGAAGACCCGGCAATCGCGCTCCATGACGTAATAGTATGTCATGGATGAAACACGGCACCGTTCGCGCGGGGCGCGTTCATGGGATGTAATAGCTGCCTTTTCCGACAGCAGGCTATCACAGCTCAGTGTGCAGGGACTGAACGCGGTGGTCCCCACAGATAAACCACTCAGAAGCCGCATTCAATAGCGATCATGGCTTCTTAGGGGTTAAACCGCCATCGACGGCCCGCTACATGATAGCGGGCGGCGATGGCTACTATGGCAACCAGAGTCCTAACAATGGACGCCATCGATGGAAGCCTAGTGGGTCCTGCCAGAGTCAGGACCCATAATGCTTGCTGTCAGCGAGTAGCTGACAGCCCTAATACATCGGGTTCCAAATTATTATGCAAATGTTATTTTTCGCTGATTTTCCTAAATAGTCGATGCAAATGACAGTCAGTATAATCTTCAAGCCATCAACCGTTGGAGTATAATGCAAATTTTATTGAACAAATCTCCTTAAGATAACAGGTTTTTTTTAGAAGTAAAAAAAACTCAAAATGCACTGTTTCAAATTATTATGCACAACAGAGATCAAAACATTTTAAAGCTTGTAAAGAGAACTAAAATGGTAATTTGTTGAATTTGCAGCATCAGGAAATCAAATGCTCTTTCAATCAAAAAAAACTTAACAGGCCAAGTTACATGTTAACATAGGACCCTTTCTTTGATATCACCTTCACAATTCTTGCATCCATTGAATTTGTTAGTGTTTGGACAGTTTCTGCTTGAATATCTTTGCAGGATGTCAGAATAGCCTCCCAGAGCTTCTGTTTTGATGTGAACTGCCTCCCACCCTCATAGATATTTTGCTTGAGGATGCTCCAAAGGTTCTCAATAGGGTTGAGGTCAGGGGAACATGGGGGCCACACCATGAGTTTCTCTCCTTTTATGCCCATAGCAGCCAATGACACAGAGGTATTCTTTGCAGCATGAGATGGTGCATTGTCATGCATGAAGATAATTTTGCTACGGAAGGCACGGTTCTTCTTTTTGTACCAAGGAAGAAAGTGGTCAGTCATAAACTCTACGCACTTTGCAGAGGTCATTATCACACCATCAGGGACCCTAAAGGGGCCTACCAGCTCTCTCCCCATGATTCCAGCCCAAAACATGACTCCGCCACCTCTTTGCTGACGTCGCAGCCTTGTTGGGACATGGTGGCCATTCACCAACTATCCACTACTCCATCCATCTGCACCATCCAGGGTTGCACGGCACTCATCAGTAAACAACACGGTTTGAAAATTAGTCTTCATGTATTTCTGAGCCCACTGCAACCGTTTCTGCTTATGAGCATTGTTTAGGGGTGGCCGAATAATAGCTTTATGCACACTTGCAAACCTCTGGAGGATCCTACACCTTGAGGTTCGCGAGACACCAGCGGCTTAAATACCTGTTTGCTGCTTTACAATGGCATTTTAGCAGCTGCTATCCTAATCCTATTAATTTGTCTGGCAGAAACCTTCCTCATTATGCCTTTATCTGAACGAACCCGTCTGTGCTCTGAATCAGCCACAAATCTTTTCACAGTACGATGATCACACTTAAGTTTTCTTGAAATATCCAATGTTTTCATACCTTGTCCAAGGTATTGCAGTATTTCACGCTTTTCGGCAGCAGAGAGATTCTTTTTCTTTCCCATATTGCTTGAAACCTGTGGCCTGCTTAATAATGTGGAACGTCCTTTATAAGTAGTTTTCCTTTGATTGGGCACACCTAGGAAACTATTTATCACAGGTGTCTGAGATCGATTACAATGATCCAAAGAGCCCTAAGGATATGTGCACACGGTAGCAGGCTTTTACGTCTGAAAAGACCGACTGTTTTCAGGAGAAAACAGCTGCCTCGTTTCAGACGTAAATGCTCCTCCTCGCATTTTGTGAGGCTTCTCTGACAGCCGTAAATTTTGAGCTGTGCTTCATTGACTTCAATGAAGAACGGCTCAAATTACGTCTGAAAGAAGTGTCCTGCACTTCTTTTGACGAGGCTGTATTTTTACGCGTCGTCGTTTGACAGCTGTCAAACGACGACGCGTAAATGACAGGTTGTCTGCACAATACGTCGGCAAACCAATTCAAATGAATGGGCAGATGTTTGCCGACGTATTGTAGACCTATTTTCAGATGTAAAACAAGGCATAATACGCCTCGTTTACGTCTGAAAATAGGTTGTGTGAACCCAGCCTAAGACACAATACCATCCATGAGTTTAATTGAAAAACTAATAATTAAATGTTTATGACACTTAAATCCAATGTGCATAATAATTTCGGACACGGTGTACACTGCACTACACATGTAGTGCAGTGTATTAGAATTGCTATCAGGGCCTCCTGCCCTCAAGTCCCCCTGGCGGGACAAAGTAAAAATGTTAAAAAAAAAGTTTAAAAAAAGTTGTGTAAAAATAAGAAAATAAAAGTTTTAAAAGTAATAAAAGTAAAAATCTCCCCTTTTCCCTTATCAGTCCTTTATTATTAATAAAAATATATAAACAAATAAACTCTACATAATTGGTATCTCCGCGTCCGTAATGGCCTGAACTACAAAATTATTTCATTATTTATGCCACGATAAACGCCATAAAAGAAAATAATAATAAACCAAACCAGAATCACAATTTTTTGGTCACTTCACCTCCTAAAAAAATTATATAAAAAGAGATCGAATAGTTGCATGTACCTAAAAATTGTACTGATCAAAACTACAGTTCATTACGCAAAAAACAAGTTCTCGCACGGCTTTCTTGATGGAAAAATAAAAACGTTATGGCTCTTAGAATATGGCAACTCCAAAAGTAAGTGAATTTTTATAAAAAGTATTTTATCGTGAAAACTCCGTAAGACATAAAAAACACGATAAACATCTAGCATCGCCGTAATCGTATCGCCACGCAGAATAAAGTGTATATGTCATTTATAGTGCACGGTGAACGCTGTAAAAAAACTAGAATAAAAAACAATAGTAGAATTGCTGTTTTTTAGTCACCACGCCTCTTAAAAAATAGAATAAAAACCGATCAAAAAGTTACATGCATCCCACGAAAACTAAAATGAATTCCTCAAGGGGTCTAGTTTCCAAAAGGGGGTCACTTTTAAGGGGTTTCCCCTGTACTGGTACCTCAGAAGCTCTGCAAATGCGACATGGCGCCCAGAAACCAATCTAGTGCTCCTGCCTTTCTGAGCTCTGCTATTTGTCCAACCAGCAGTTTATGACCACATATGGGATATAGCCGTAATCGGGAGAAATTGCTTTACAAACATTGGGGTGCTTTTTCTCCTTTATTCCTTGTCAAAATTAAAAAATGGTACCTTTTATCTGAAAAATTACATTTTCCATTGCACAGCCTAATTCCACAAATTGCAGCAAAAAACCTGTGGGGTCCAAATGCTCACTATACCCCTCGATAAGTTCCTTCAGGGGTGTAGCTTGCCAAATAGGGTCACTTTTGGGGGGTTTCCACTGTTTTGGCACCACACAACCTCTTCAAACCGGACATGGTGCCTAATAAAAAGGGGTCCTCAAAATCCTCTAGGTGCTCCTTTGCTTCTGAGGCCGGTTCTTCAGTCCATTACCACACTAGGGCCACATGTGAGATATTTCTAAATACTGCAGAATCTGGGCAATAAATATTAAGTTGCGTTTTTCTGGTAAATTCTTCTGTTTTACAGAAAAAAATGGAATACAATGGATTTTCTGACAAAAAATTAAATAGGTAAATTTCACCTCTACTTTGCTTTAAATTCCTGTGAAACACCTAAAGGGTTAATAAACTTTATAAATGCTGTTTTGAATACTTTGAGAGGTGCAGTTTCTAAAATGGGCTATTTTATGGGGATTTCTAATATATAGGCCCCTCAAAGTCATTTCAGAACTGAACTGGTACCTAAATTAAGAAGCTTTTGAAATGTTATTCAAAATATGAGAAATTGCTGCTAATGTTCTAAGCCATGTAACGTCCTAGAAAAATAAAAGAATGTTCAAATAAATTATGCCAACATATAGTAGACATATGGGAAATGTGAACTAGTAACTATTTTGGGTGGTATAACCATCTGTTTTACAAGCAGATGCATTTGAATTCAGAAAAATTATGTTTTTTTAAAATTTGGTCCAAATGTGGAAATTTTTATTTAACACTAAATATATCGACCAAATTTTACCACTAACATAAAGAACAATCTCACGAGCAAACAGTCTCAGAATCTTTTGGATAGGTATAAGCATTCTGAAGTTATTGCCACATAAAGTGAAATATGTCAGATTTGAAAAATGAGGCTGTGTCATAAGGTCCAAAAGTGGCTGCGTCCTTAAGGGGTTAATATAACATTACAGAACAATATTTGTAAACAATATTTGTTAACAATTCTAAATATTAAACCAACCAGCAGGAGTGGTAGTTGAAGGTATTCCAATCCTATTTGTCATTAAACATTTAACATTAATAGGTATCTTGTCTTTACCCTCAGCCGTATTACACCCCCTTTTGAAACGTAAATACCTTCCTGGGGACCCGGCCCACAGGAATTCACAAATCCAACCCAGCACCAAAATTTCTGATGCAAAGTGCGTGGGGGGGGGGGATGAATGCCCCTATTGATGCCAAATTTACCAGCTTATTCACAAGTGCTTTAAATGACCCGTCTTACTCCTGCTGATGCAACATCTAGTTGAACACATTAAAAAAAATCTACAAACTGGCCGGGTGGGTGGGAAAAATTCTTGCTCCCCAAGGGCCTTTTGCCGGCTTGGCCATCCCCTATATGCCTTGTCACTTCTCCTTATTTACCATGTGTTCCTGTTTGCAAGATAACCTCTTCAGTACCATAACTCTCCATTTATTCTTGCTCCTCATGCTCCCCATGTCATGTGATCCTTACTTGTCACCCTTTGGTTCACTTTGGGGCTTACTTTTTACTTGTTGCATAACGTAGTATAGTCCTCTCCCTTTCATTAGAAGATATTCATTGTGTCAAATGGGGAATACCCTGTCAGTTTTATCCAAATAGAATTATGAATATAAATGAATAACTATAACGATGCATCATAATTATATTATCGGAAGAACTTTCTCTCCACCCTATTATCACCACTTTGGTTTGGTGAATCAGTAATAAAGATACGAATTCTCAGGGTAGGTGGGGACCCGGGTTCTATTGCCTTTTTAGGCATGGGACCTATTTCCCTGCCCTCCCTGGAATATCGTATAAATTTACTTATGCATAAGGTTATATAAGAAGTGAGAAATTAATTATATGGTAACTCATGGGAGAAACCTATCTCTCCCCTATGGGACAGTCATTATATTGAATGTACAATGCTCTGTAAACCTCATATATAATTATGAATAAAAACCAATAATTTTAATGTCATAGTGAAATTATATTGTAAGGGGAAAAAAAGAAAAAAATATTGTTTTTTATGCTATCAGTATCGGATTTAATTGACTAACTGAATCGCAGTGAAGACATACCACTGATTCTCCACTACTGTGCTAAATATAATGCCTTGTAGATATAGATTGATAATAAAATGATCTATTTATTGCTCTTTGGAAAAACAAGGCTGCGTCCTTAAGGGGTTAAAGGATATGCTAAAAATGTCTATGGGACTGAAATTCAGCCCTGACATTTGTAAGCACACAAGCCCACTTGCTGTATGGTGAATATGAAATATGTTTGTGTGCTTCCAGGTTATGAAAATGTTTGGATAGTGTAGTATTATTATATATCATATAGTCACGGCTGTGCCTGATATTATAGAACAGTCCTATTCACTTGAATGGGATTGAGCTGCTCTGAGATGTAATACAAGGCACAGTCGCTATTAAAAGTCTGGAACTGTGCCCGGTAAACTATGAAGGGGAAGCAGCGCTGATTTTAGACCTGTGTCCCGTTCATTGTTTTCCCTGCACAGCAGCGCCTCGGCCCCCCAATGTGCCCTGAATTGCAGCACTGCCCCATACAAGGTTCACAACATAAGTACATACACGATGCAGTTGACATAACATAGGGACTATATAAGGATTATGTGACAAAAAATAGTATTATAAGTGACAGCCAGCACGGTTTTAGTAAGGACAGAATTGTCAAACCAACCGGATTTGTTTTTATGAAGAGGTGAGCAGAAGCCTAGACAGAGGGGCCGCTGTGGATATAGTGTTTTTGGACTTTGCAAAAGCATTTGACACTGTCCCTCATAGACGTCTAATTGGTAAATTAAGGACTATAGGTTTAGAAAGTATAGTTTGTAATTGGATTGAGAATTGGATCAAGGACCGTATCCAGAGAGTTGTGGTCAATTATTCCTACTCTGAATGGTCCCCGGTTATAAGTGATGTACCACAGGGTTCAGTGCTGCGACCCCTATTATTCAACTTATTTATTAATGATATAGAGGATGGGATTAATAGAACTATTTCTATTTTTGCAGATGACATTAAGCTATGTAGTATTGTTCAGTCTATAGAATATGTTCATAAATTACAAGCTGATTTGGACAAACTAATGTTTGTGTTTGTGCATCCATTTGACAAATTAATTTTAATGTAGATAAATGTAAAGGTATGCACCTGGGTACCAACAATCTGCATGCATCATATGTCCTAGGGGGAGCTTTACTTCGAGAGTCACTTATTGAGAAGGATCTGGCTGTACTTGTAGATCATAAACTAAATAACAGCATGCAATGTCAATCAGCTGCTTCAAAGGCCAGCAAGATATGGTTGTGTATTAAAAGAGGCAAGGACTCGCGGGACGGGGATATAATATTACCACTTTACAAAGCATTAGTCAGGCCTCATCTAGAATATGCAGTTCAGTTCTGGGCTCCAGTTCATAGAAAGGAAGCCCTAGAGTTCGAAAAAATACAAAGAAGAGCAACGAAGCTAATAAGGGGCATGGAGAATCTAAGTTATGAGGAAAGATTAAAAGAATTAAACCTTTTTAGCCGTGAAAAGAGACGACTAAGGGGGGACATGATCCCTCCACCTGGAGAAAAAAAGGTTCAATCTGCGACAAGCCTTCTTTACTCTGAGAAGTGTAAATCTATGGAATAGTCTACCGCAGGAGCTGGTCACAGTAGCTACAGTAGATGGCTTTAAAACAGGGTTGGATAATTTCCTAGAACGAAAAAACATCAGCTCCTATGTCAGGCCTCATGGCACACGACCGTAAAAACACCCGTTATTACGGGTCGTAATTACGACCCGAAATAATGGGCCCATAGACTTCTGTTGGCCACAGGTACCTTCCAGTTTTCTCACGGGAAGGTGCCCGTGCCGTTAAAAAGATAGAACATGTTCTATTTTTTTATTTTACGGGCCGTGCTCCTATACTTTATAATGGGAGCACGGCTCGGAAAAACGGCCGGCTGCCTGTGGCCGGACGTGCCCGGCCGTGCTCGTAATTACGAGTCGTAATTACGAGCACGGTTGTGTGCATGAGGCCTCAATGTGTAGAAATTTTTCCCTTCCCTTTAACCATCCCTTAGTTGAACTTGATAAACATGTGTCTTTTTTCAACCGTACTAACTATGTAACTATGTAACTTCCATTACTACCTATGTTATAACACATATTCATTTAATACTGTAAAAAAATAACACTGACAGAATGAGTGACCAAGCAACAATCCTATACAAGTACAGTAAAAGTATACGGTGCATGCACTGCCCACATACAACACATGAATAAGACCACAATATAGTGAATAAAAAATACTTACCAAAAATAATCTATGTTTACACCGGGAGATGTGCTGCTGACTAGCAACCATTTTATTGGACGCATAAACAAGCTGATCATACAATGAATGAGCTGTTTAAACAGGGCAAAGATCTAGAACGGTCATTTGTATGAATGATGTCTCTACTCAGGGGCGTAACTAGGAAAGACAGGGTCCCATAGCAAACTTTTGACTGGGGCCCCCCCTCCCCTGGGTATCACACAACCCCCCCCCCCCTTGTAGATAGTGCCTTTTTTACAGCCCCCCCTGTAGATAACGCCATACAGCCCCCTCTGTAGATAACGCCATACAGCCCCCTCTGTAGATAACGCCATACAGCCCCCTCTGTAGATATCTACAGGGGATCTGTATGGTGTTCTCTACAGAGGGGGCTGTATGGCTTTATATACAGGGGGGACTGTATGGCGTTATCTACAGGGGGTCTGTATGGCATTATCTACAGGGGCTCAGTATGGCGTTCCCTACAGGGGGGGGTCTGTATTGAACGCCATACAGCCCCCCTGTAGGGAACGCCATACAGCCCCCCCTGTAGGGAACGCCATACAGCCCCCTGTAGGGAATGACATACAGTCCCCCCTGTAGGGAACGCCATACAGCCCCCCCTGTAGGGAACGCCATACAGCCCCCCCCTGTAGGGAACACCATACAGCCCCCCCTGTAGGGAATGCCATACAGCCCCCCTGTAGGGAACGCCATACAGCCCCCCCTGTAGGGAATGCTATACAGCCCCCCCTGTAGGGAATGCCATACAGCCTCCCCCTGTAGGGAACGCCATACAGCCCCCCCCTGTAGGGAACGCCATACAGCCCCCCCCCTGTAGGTAACGCCAAACAGTCCCCCCTGTAGGGAATGAAATACAGCCCCCACCCTGTAGGGAACGCCATACAGCACCCCCCTGTAGGGAACACAATACAGCGTCCCCAACCCCACAAAAAAATGCGACCTACAGTGTAAAAAGACAAAAGACATGAATCCCCTATCCACAGGATATCTACAGGATAGGGGATACATGTGTGATCGCTGGCAGCAATAGGGAGAACTGGGGACCGAAAGTCCCCCAAGTTCTCAATGACTAACCTCTGACTTCCGGCGTCTGTGCAGCTCAATAAAAATTAAAGGAGCGCTGGTCACGCATGAGCACAAGCGCGACCGGCGCTCCATTCATTTCTACGGAGCTGCCGACACAGACCCCGGAAGTCCGAGGTTTGTGATGGAGAACTTCAGGGGACTTTCAGTCCTCCGTTCTCCCTATCAATGCCAGCGATCACACATGCATCCCCTGTCCTGTGGATATCCTGTGGAGAGGGGATACATGTCTTTTGCTTAATGGCAGAGCGGAGAGATACCTCACTGCTCTGCCGTAGTGTTCAGTGGCGTCGCGCTGTAGCAGCCATAGCAGCTGCTAGCGGCTGCTAGCGGAGCCTCCGGCCATGGTGGGGGCCCGTGCCAGCGGGCGACACGGGCCCCCTCATGCCGCGGGCCCCGTAGCAGCCGCTACAGCTGCTATACCGGTAGTTACGCCACTGTCTCTACTGGTGTCAATAATGTCTGTAGAGGCGTTATTCCAACCTCTGGAAGTGTACATGCCTTCCACAATGTGCCAAAATAATATCGCCATACAGTGTCTAAACAGTAATGAAGTCAAATGGCTCACAGCTGACAACCTCCTTCCCCTGCTGCACTTTCATCTTACACACGAACTGTCTGATTATCGGTTTTGAAATATACGAGCAGCTCAGAAAGAGAATGGAGACCTGCTGAAGATAATACAATAGCATTAAAATAATAGGGACATACACTGCAAAAATGAGTCTCATGCAGTGTGCATATAATAGTGCACATTTATCGCAATTATATACATTTCACTTATATACACATTACACACATGTACACATTACACATATATGTATACACAGTACACACATTTACATTACACACCTATACACATTATATACACTTACACCCACCTAGACACATTATACATACACATATATATATTACACATGTATGTATGCACAATACAAGCACATACACACATTAAACACACATTATACATTAGACACACATTACGCGCACATATACACATTACACACATACTGTATACATATCATACACACATACTGTATACAGTTTACACGCACATATACAGTATTTATACACACGTTACTGTCACGTTGGGTTCGTGGACCCAAAGGGCCGTACCGCCTTGGCGGTATGGCAGCTGGCCAACAGGGTGCAGGTCAGAGACTATAGTTCTATAGGATACTTGTGGCAGGTCGGACAGTAGCAAGGCAGGCTTGGCTGGGACTAGGCAGCAGGTAGACGTCAGGCGTGGAGTAGGAGGACAGGCGTTGAATACAGCACGGCACCAGCACAGCATGGCACGATATAGCATGGGATACAGCAACAGGAACTGGAACAGGAACACACTAGGAGACCATCGCATAGACAAACTTAGGGTACGACAACAACGCTCAGGCATAGAAGCCTTATAGTCCAGGGACTAATGGGCTGATTGTTCATTAAAGGCCGGTCCATGCGCTGCCCCTTTAAGAGCGGACACGAGCATGCGCGCGCACCCTACGGGATCCTGCTGAGGTGAGTGGAAGCGAGCACTGGCGTCTCCTGAGGAGGAGACTGGGGCCAGCGCTCGCCGACTCGTGGCTGTGGCTGTCAGGGGGGAGTGGAACTGACGGCCCGCAGCCACGGACATGACAATTACACAGACACCTTTTCTGCAGATAGCTGATCTCTGGACCTCGAACATGTAGGAAACCTTCAGAAGTAAGGGCCATTACTACCGGTCCCATTCTATTCCTAGGACAGCAGTGGAGCAGGCCATTAGTAAATCAGCAGCTTGTTGGGGGAGCAGCAGAGCACAGAAGAAAGCCGCTGGGGGGGGGAAAGACAAGAGAGAGCATCTATAAGGGGGACAGAGGACAGGTGAGAGCAGCTAGAGAAGGATGCGGAGGACAGGAGACGTTTGTATCTTCTTTCCTGTACGGCTCTGTGTTACTCTGAAGACTCCCCTCCCCCTCCTGTCAGTGCTGACTACGGATGCAGAAGATTTCACCCAATGCATCGTCTGCAAAAGAATGAGCATGCTGCAGATTTAAATATTTACATCATGATCTGATTTCTGTGCGGCTTTTGTACTGTAAATTGTTGCAGATTTTCCGTGTGGAACGCGCACTATTAGCAGGCTATACTATGCTTCCTGAAAAAAAGACTAACTAGTGCCAATACAGTGTACGGGTACTAATCCCCCTTTGCTTAGATGTTTGTGTTGTACAATTATGTGGATGATTTAACACATGATTGTATATGTACTACATTTGTGATCTAAACAGATATAGATAATTTATGTTTTGACATTTGAACTTTGACCCATGAGGTGGGTCTCATACCGATGATGTCACTTGTTACTATATATATATATATGTATAGGTAAGCTGTAGAGAAGCTTCATTTTATCAAAAACTTTGCATGTTGGAATAAAAACCACTTTTTTTTGTACATCTAATAGTAGTACTGAGAGCTGTCACCAGACAAAAAATGTCATTGAAATAAATGGAGATATTAGCTTCAATTATGAAAAGAACAACAGAACATAGAGAAAAGACAAGAAAACAGTAGTGTGAACAGATCTTTACTTCTGCATACAAAACCTCTCCTCTCTGTTGATTCTCTACTAGGTGGCCGATTACCCTAATCTGTTTAAAATTTCCCCCCTAGCAAAGCAGTGCCCCAAAGTTATATGGATAAAATAATATAATTGCTATTATTATTATTATTATTATTAATAATTTTATTAACAGTAATTCTCATCTTTATTGGTTGTGAATTATCTGGAACCTGTAGAATGGAAGCTTGCAATGCACTAATTTAAGTTTTACATTGCACCCAGATTCTCCAGGATTTTACATATTATGTTTTTGACCCATCCTCTTAGCCTTCTTAACCCTGTTCTATTGTAATGGGATTTAGAATTTCTTATTAATAAAAGTTCACAGACTGTTGTGGTTGCACAAAGCTTTTGTCCAAGAAGCTCTATATTTTTATGTAAGGTTTAGTAGCAAAGAAATCTTTAGGTCATAAGATTGGCTGTACTATTAATCCTCGCATCAATCATGGCTTACACTATAAATGACTCTTTGCACATGGGATGTGTGGTTCTGCACAGAGTGAGATAATCTGCCTCGCTGGACTGACTGCCATCACATAAAATGTTTTATTTTCAAGGTTCACAGATGACTGTAGGTATTACATCTTGGCTGCTTGCAGTAACAAATATCTCAATTTTGCACAGCACACTGGAGCATCATTTATTTCACTTTTATTTTGATATTTCGCTCATATATTAAAATCATGTACTTTTGCTATTATCTTTATTTCAAATTGCACATTTTCTTATATCAGCATCCAATGATAATTCCCAAATAAGAAGAGTTTTCACCTTGGCGTGACCTTATTCTTGCTTTCCTACCTTAAAGGTAAAGTGTCATTAGCAAAGATTCCCTTTAGATTGTGGTGTCTGCATTATATCTTATCAAACCCAATCTAGTGCCCCCCCCCCCCCAGCACAAATCCTACGGCTGGCCATACTTTAGTGATTTCAGATGGCTGTTATCTATTCATGGTTAATAGGTGAAGATTGTCACGATTGTCATTATGGATGACAAGGCCATAGGTTAAAATGACAAATCGACAATCAATCTCTGCTTTGATTTATGGCCTGGTCTGGGATTCCATTTATGGGTTGCAGATCTGTTGACTGTATGAATGACTGCAACAACATTGACAGAAAAAAATCCAACATGGCAAATCCACTTTTTCACATATATCTGCCTTTGGTCAGTATCTGTTATGCTCATTGTCCTTCTCAATCTATGGGATCTTGGCTGCAGAAACTTTTTGTCAAACTGGTCTGACCAAAAACATTTACTATATATGGCTTTCTGAATTTACATTCCAATTCACGTCTCTCTCCTACAGTAGATAATACAATTAATTTACAGGGAGATGGAACGTGTTCAAAGCAGCTCTTTTTTTCCTCCAAGAGTTGAAAATCCATATTCCTAAGTGCAATTCTCATATGCTTACTAGAATATCCTTAAGGAAATTACTCATACACTGTAAATTGTCTAAAATAATCTGCACTAAAATTGCAGGATAAGCAAGCAAATAGCGAATATATTATAGACCCGATTTTAATCCACCCTACTGTAGCTGCGTGTACTTGCTAAAACTCACACGTATCCAAGCATCATGCTCTCCTAGTCATGCAATCATCCCAAATCTTGCAAGTTTCATCCATCAATCTTACCCAAAAGAAAGGGTTTCTGAGGTTATCTAAAATACTCATCGTATTTGATATCTTTCAGTTGCTGGCTTTTTAATCTTCTTCCCAGCATGGCTTTAGTTTGCATTACAGCTTGTAAACTGCCACTAAACCATGTTGCATTATATAACATTTACAGAGATGGACAAAGGAAAGACAATTCACTATTATTACCATAAGTTATACATTTATGAAATAAAAATGATTATTCATGTTTCTTGCTGTCATTTTCCTGCACATTTTGGAGCAAGAAGTTAAAGGGTTATCCATGGACCAAAAATTGCAAAAATTGCATTAATATTGTTACATAAAAAGAAGCCACATACTATGTACCTTAATTTAAAATTCGGTAATAAATCGTGCAGTTCAAACCCAGTGAATTGTTCCCGGAAGTTCCGTAACTTTTCTAATATTCATGATGCGCCAACACGAGCCCATGTGACTGAGGGCTTGCCTCCTGTGCTGTTCGTGTCGGTGTGTTATCAATGGAATGACCGCAAGTGGTTGTCACATTGCCTATTGCTTTAGTCCCCGAGCAGAGCATCAGCTAGTGCTTTGCTCGGGACTTCAGCACTGCTCCCGACATTTGGTCAGTGACTTAAGGGGATTCCTATCGCTGGAGTTCCCAAGCAGAGCATCAGCTGATGCTCTGCTCAGGGACTCCAGTACTGCTGCCGACGTCACTGTCCATATACTGTATAGTCATTAACTTCAAGGGTTTCCTATCACTGGAGTCCCCGAGAAGAGCATTAGCTGATGTTCTGCCCGAGGACTCCAGCACTGCTGCCAACATCACTGTCACTGTCTATATATGGAGAGTGACGTTGGCAGCAGTACTGGTGTCCCCGAGCAGAGCATCAGCTGATATATGGACAGTGACAGTGACGTTGGCAGCAGTGCTGGAGTCCCCGGGCAGAGCACCAGCTGATGCTCTGCTCAGGAACTCCAGCGATAGGAAACACCTGAAGTCACTGACCAAATGTCGGGAGCAGTGCTGGAGTCCAGAGCAAAGAGCTAGCTGAGGCTCTGCTCGGGGACTGCAGCAAAAGGCAATGTGACAGCTCGTTGTGGTCATCCCTTAGATAACACACTAACACGAACAGCACAGGAAGCAAGCCCTCAGTCACGTGGAGCCGTGTTGGCGCTTTATCAATATTAGAAAAACGACAGAACTTCCGGGAACAATTTACCGGGTTTGAACTGCTCAATTTATTACCGAATTTTAAATTAAAGTACATTAGTAAGTAACTTGTTTTGACATAAAAATATTAATGCAATGCAAGTTTTGCAATTTTTGGTCCCTGGATAACCCCTTTAAAGTGCAGGTTTTTATGTACAAAAGGGTACTTAAAAATATTATGCTTAATATTTTACAATGGTAAACATAGTGGGCAAATATCTTTAAGATGTAATTTATAGTATGTCTGCGCTAGAGAACTTAGAAACTTGTCTTAAAGCTTCTTGAAGTCTAACCTAATCTATTAATTGACAATAAAACGGAGGGTGTCTATTAAACAGAGTAAATGCACAAGTATTGCTGTATAACACACTTATTTGAACCTTGCATAAATAAGAGAAATTACAGAGACTACACATTAAATATGCATTTTAAACTATATATGATTCAAAGTGAAGGTAATTTAGACCATTGGTAGGCAATCTTAGAGAGGTGGAGATCTACTGTTGTAATTTGGGAGGATCTTGAGATCGATTTGGCGCTGATTTGTGACAGGACCATGGGGGAAATAGTGTGAAAGTTTTCAGACACCACACAGTCACAGGCAAAATACACCACAATTACATCCATCCAGTAACTTACAGGTGACATCTTCTCTGATGTAAAGGTTTTCTCTTTTTCTTATATTCTCCATTTGGCCCAGAGTGACATGAACGCTTCTTTCAGCCATGATATAGTCTCATCTATGCAGAGTTTGTTGTCCAGACATCTTAGGTTTCTCCCTTTTCCCTGCTCATTGTTATGGCCTTCGGTCGCGGACCGTCGCAGTTACTCAGCCACCAACTGCAGACCCACGAGCTCATGCCGGCCCGGCTCCTCCCTCCTCTGAGATGTCGGCACACTGTACTGTCCTCGGGTGCTGCTAGGGAGCTTTTTATAGGTGTGCGCTGGCCCTTTAAGGCCGGAAGCGAGCGTGCGCGCCTACAAAAAGCTCCCTATCGAATCCCTGCTCCCCCTGCTGTATAAAAAGGACTCTGCCCTCTTTCTCCTTGCCTGATCATTGTTGTTGTCTTCCCATGATCATATAGCAAATGGTCCCTCAGTTGTATCCTGTTCCCAATGTTCCTGTATCCTGCTTCCCTTATCTTGTATCCTGTAACTGTGTTTGTTCCTGAGCTGAAGTCTAGTGTTGGAGTCGTGTTGTGTCATCTGCCACGTCCTGTGTTATCTGCCACGCCCAGTGTCATCTGCCAAGTTCTTTGTCATCTGCCACGCCAAGCATCAACTTCCATGCCAAGCATCATCTGTGCCACGAATCATCTGTGCCAAAGTGTCCGCTACACCTCGTGTCTGTCTGTACTCTTACAGGTACTCTTTTGCATAGACTGTTGTTTGGTCAGCTGCCACTCCGCTACGGCGGTGCGGCCTAGTGTGTCAACATACCCCAGGATCGCAAAACTCCTCCCTTATCTTCTTAACACAAACTCCCCATTCTGGTGCCCTAACAGTGCCATTCTGCTCCTACCCCTAATACTGTGCCTGCTGTGCTCCCCAGTGCCTCTAAACTGTATAGCAGAAATATCAGTCCCCTGGAAAATACCAGTACTACAGAGATAGTGCCCCCTACCATAATTTTTGCCCTTAAAAATAATTGTGCCCAGCAAATACTGCCACTGACAGTAATAGTGCCACAAACATAGCATCCCCCAAAAGTAATTGTGCCAACCTGATAGGGCCCCTGACAGTAATAATACCTACTAAGTGTGCATAATATTGTTTGGGCCAAGTAGAGAGCCCCTGGTGGTAGTTGTGCCCAAGCAATGCAAAGCAGAGTGCCCCTATTATCAATAGTGCTTCCCCATAGTAGCCCCAATAGTAATAATGCCCCCTTAGAGAGACCCATTAGTATTAGTGCGCTTAATAGTAATAATGATCACACAAAGTTCAGTATAGCAAGTATGGAATGAATGATAACCATGAGTAAGAGCACTCGATGTGCTTGAAACGCATAGGCTCATTATACCTTCTTGTTGCTGCCTTGCTATACTGCCTGCTATACTTTTAACATTTTTTTGACAAGAATAAATTTGGGAATACGTTCCTTTTTAAAACACACTCTTGCAGCGCTGGATCAATCTCTCTATTTTTTTCCTGCTATCTACCGTGGACCGTTACGGAAACCCGTGCGAGGTCGGAGTGTCAGGCGTTGGATGGGTGAGCTGGAGATATCCTCCCTTTGTTTGCTCCAATAGTAATTGTGCTCCTCCAGAATGCCCCATCAGTAACTGTGCTCCCCAAATAAAATTCCCTATTATAAAGTTATTGTTTAAATTGTTCCCTTCACAAGCAATGAGCAGTTACACTGAGCCTTAATATGTATAATATTGTTATTCGTTGAGTTTCTCCACGCTATCATGTGCCATCCTGTGTTTTTATATAGGTTTTGGTGTAAAAACGTGCAGTGCTCTATCAGGTGTTCCCCATAGAAGTCAATGGAAACTAAAAACTCACATCTGTGTATACAGAATTGTATACAAAACCACTGTACATACAGTGAAGGAAATAAGTATTTGATCCCTTGCTGATTTTGTAAGTTTGCCCACTGTCAAAGACATGAACAGTCCAGAATTTTTAGGGTAGGTTAATTTTACCAGTGAGAGATAGAGTATATAAAAAAAAAAAAAAGAAAATCACATTGTCAAAATTATATATATTTATTTGCATTGTGAACAGAGAAATAAGTATTTGATCCCTTTGGCAAACAAGACTTAATACTTGGTGGCAAAACCCTTGTTGGCAAGTACAGCAGTCAGATGTTTTTTTGTAGTTGATGATGAGGTTTGCACACATGTTAGATGGAATTTTGGCCCACTCCTCTTTGCAGATCATCTGTAAATCATTAAGATTTCGAGGCTGTCGCTCGGCAACTCGGATCTTCAGCTCCATAAGTTTTCGATGGGATTAAGGTCTGGAGACTGGCTAGGCCACTCCATGACCTTAATGTGCTTCTTTTTGAGCCACTCCTTTGTTGCCTTGGCTGTATGTTTTGGGTCATTGTCGTGCTGGAAGACCCAGTCACGAGCCATTTTTAATGTCCTGGTGGAGGGAAGGAGGTTGTCACTCAGGATTTGACAGTACATGGCTCCATCCATTCTCCCATTGATGCAGTGAAGTAGTCCTGTGCCCTTAGCAGAGAAACACCCCCAAAACATAATGTTTCCACCTCCATGCTTGACAGTGGGGACGGTGTTCTTTGGGTCATAGGCAGCATTTCTCTTCCTCCAAAAACGGCGAGATGAGTTAATGCCAAAGAGCTCAATTTTAGTCTCATCTGACCACAGCACCTTCTCCCAATCACTCTCAGAATCATCCAGATGTTCATTTGCAAACTTCAGACGGGCCTGTACATGTGCCTTCTTGAGCAGGGAGACCTTGCGGGCACTGCAGGATTTAAATGAATTACGGCATAATGTGTTACCAATGGTTTTCTTGGTGACTGTGGTCCCAGCTGCCTTGAGATCATTAACAAGTTCCCCCCGTGTAGTTTTCGGCTGAGCTCTCACCTTCCTCAGGATCAAGGATACCCCACGAGGTGAGATTTTGCATGGAGCCCCAGATCGATGTCGATTGACAGTCATTTTGTATGTCTTCCATTTTCTTACTATTGCACCAACAGTTGTCTCCTTCTCACCCAGTGTCTTACTTATGGTTTTGTAGCCCATTCCAGCCTTGTGCAGGTCTATGATCTTGTCCCTGTCATCCTTAGAAAGCTCTTTGGTCTTGCCCATGTTGTAGAGGTTAGAGTCAGACTGATTAATTGAGTCTGTGGACAGGAGACTTTTATACTGGTGACCATTTAAGAGCTGTCTATAATGCAGGCACCAAGTTGATTTGGAGCGTGTAACTGGTCTGGAGGAGGCTGAACTCTTAATGGTTGTTAGGGGATCAAATACTTATTTCTCTGTGCACAATGCAAATAAATATATATAATTTTGACTATGTGATTTTCTTTTTTTTTTTTTCTATAATCTATCTCTCACTGGTAAAAGTAACCTAGCCTAAAAATTCTAGACTGTTCATGACTTTGACAGTGGGCAAACTTACAAAATCAGCAAGGGATCAAATACTTATTTCCTCCACTGTATAATGTAGTTACTGATTTCCTCCCCTAAACTGCTCGCAAGGAAGCATGGCTTTGAAAAATAAAAAAAATCGGAATTAATTTGGTATCCGAGTGGACTACCATATGAAACCTATACACAAGTACACAAAAGTCATGCTACACTTATATGGAACACCATTAGAGATCATACGATTAACAAATACAATAAAGTATAGTAAAAGTGCAGTACAGAGTAGTCATTGGTACAGATTTTTTATTCAATAATGAGGCCTACATATATTGTTTATTGTGGTCTTCTGATAACTGGTAACATTGCGGCTTGGAGTTTAAATTGCAATAGGAACAATTCCAATAATAGGAACAATTCCAATAATAGGACAATATTATGGAATTGCTCTTTATGCAATTCCCCGACATATGTAAGTAGTTCTAATAAGATGCAATATAGCATTCACCTAAAGTCAGCTTTAAACTTGAATTTTCTTGTAGGTTTGAATGCAGTAATAGCCTTTCAAAGTTTTAAATAATCTTTCGAAGCATTGCACCATGGTGAAAACGATATTGTTTAAGACTTTCTTATCAGTAATAAGGCCTAAGCAATGAAGCCAAAAAGTGAATCTTCCACATTATGTTATATATTCTTCATTCCCACTAGAACAAACAGTTTTCTCTTACTCTTACATGCCCTTTGTGCTTACTCCTTAAAGAGACCTAAACTTAGGACCCTGCATGCTTTCAATGTCTGGAACTTTCCCTCCGAGTACTTATTAGGGATAGGGTAATCAGAAGGTCAAAAGACAATGTTTATTTGAGTTTTATTGGATGTTAAAGCCTTGTTAACAGAGAAAAAGCTAATAATCCATATGGCTAGTGTTGTTTTTGAAAATAAAGGGGTTGTAATCCTGTATTCCGTGGGGGAACCTGGTACCAAGTGTTTAATTCCCCTGCAGCCACTTCACAGGGAAAGTAAAAGAGTTACACAGTTCACATTGTAATTATTGGGCTGTCCATATAATGCAGGATGATGTTGGGTCTTCTAGAGGAAGAAATGCTCTCTGTAGCCACTCTCTGCTCTGGCTGATGGACAAGTGTCCCCTCCATTAACTCTGAATTACACAATAGGTTATTTTAAAATCGGTTTTATAAACCAGACAACCCCTTTAAAGAGCATCTGTCAGTAGACAGACTCATGTTTCTATATAAGATGTCCCATATAAACAGAAGTAAGTGGGTAATCTTTACCACAATGCCCCCCCATGTCATCCAATTAAGTGGACAAAAATTGATATGTATGATTAATTAACAAACTGACTAGATTGAGCCCTCAATGCCAGTCTGATGCATCAAGAGTTCTAAAAAATAATTTAGGAGGGTCAACTACTGATGTGCAGATGCACCTGCAGCCTTCTAATGCATCTTATCAGATGCATTTTATAAATGCTCTAACATTAGTGGTAAACTTGCACCTGGCACCACATTGAATTTTATCATACAGTTATAATGCTCACATATTAATTTTAGCCCTGGTTAATGACTTTTGATTATGGTAAGCTGTATGTAAAGTGATGTGTTCAACATGTGAGAATGGACAACAGAAGTTTTCACAGCTGTCCTTAGTTGCCAACATTATTTCATAATTTACAAATCAATGTAAGCACTTACACATTGTATGCATTACTTTTGATCTAGTGTATCTTAAGGTGATATTATACGGCCCGACATGGGCCGTGTAAACGAGCATCGCTCAACGAGACAATCGGCAATCGTTTGCTCGGCAATCGTTTGCTCGGCAATCGTTTGCTCTTTTCACAAGAAGCTAGTATAGGGATGAGCGCTCGTTACTCCGATCACTCGTCCCCATACATTTTTATCATGTCGGCAGTGCATCTCCCTGTTTACCGACAACGATAATATTTTTCACATTTTAAACGATACAATCAGCTGACAAACAAGCGTTTGCTCGTTCATCGGCTGATCTTTGCCCTGTTTACTCAGGGCAATTATTGGGAACGAGCGCACTGGGAGCGCTTGTTTGCCCGATAATTGACCGATGTAAAAGGCCTTTAGTCTATTTTGTGTGACACTGACCTTTAGAAAAAAAATGCTAGTACATCCCCATTCATGAATCTGGGACTACATATAGTTATAAGAAGCTTTTATTGCACGTATAATAGCCCTGTTCAATAAACATGACCTCGTGATAAAAATTATATGACTATGCCATAGAAAAAGATGAACATATTTATGTGTTTTGTCAACACTAGGAAAGCTTGGACATTTACAAGGACAAATGCTTAAAACATTGAATTGACCCTGGATAATAGGGGCTGTCGGCAACTATGACAGCCGAAGACAGATGATTACTTCAGGCATAGGATATGGCGTCTTTATTATTCTAGACAAACCATCGCTAATAAGCATGGACAAGACAGCAGCTATGAACACTATTTGTAAAAATCCCTATGCCCTATAACTGTAAATGAAGGCCCAAGTAATGCCTATGCACTTTTATATTGTTAGTTAATACAGTTTATTTATTTTATGGCTTATCTTTTTTTTTGTATATACGGTGTCCTCTCTTTTTGACTCACACTCATAGACAACAGAGTAAATCTAGAGCACTTTTGTATAGTTGAAACAATGCAAATTCCAGATGTCACATGTTGGTGAATCTGTAAACCTCATTCACACCTTGTGTTTGAAAACCAGACTTTTTCTGTTGTTTGAAAATTGCAGTATGCCCCAGTTTAGCTGTGTTTTTTTTCCAAATTGACTGCAGCATGAAAAACTGCAAATGCAATTTTCTATAGAGAAGGTTCTGTAAACACTTCCTAAAACTGTTTCTTACAAAAAAAAAAATGCAACCAATCATTTGTAGATGCCGGTAGCCAGTGATGTAACGTGAAGCTCCTGGGCCACAATACAAAATATGTTATAGGGCCCCAAACTATCAGGCTCCGGAGCCGGGTACAACCGCATCCTTGGAACCCTTTAGAACTATGCAGAACAAATAACACTCTATTGAAATAATTGTCCTTTTGAAGAAAAGGGTCTGCAAGTTTTACACGCTATACTATAGGACTTTTGATGTCAAAACTTTTAAGCCCCCTCAGGCTCCAGAGTCGGGGTCTACCACATCCTTGGAACCCCATATAGTTACACCCCTGCTATTACCAGATAGCAATATATTTTCAAAATTTGAAGATCCAGCACTCCAGTCGTGCTTGAAATGCATAAGTGGTGGCTTCTTCAGAAAAGGAAAAAGAGATGATCCAGCGCTGTGTGAAGTTAAAAGGGATACTCTGTTTCCACTTTTATTGGCAGAAAAATCATTAAAAATAGAACAGAGACGTAGTCTCAAGGTGGAAAGTAGTGCGGGTCGGTACCCGAGCCTACGCGTTTCGAACACGTGCAGTGTTCTTATTCATGGCAAAGAATGTGAGAGCCCTATGTGTCTGTCTCATTTATATGCATTGTTGGTGATTGAGGCGGGTTGGTAATTGGATGTCAGTGATTGGTGAAGGTCATTAGCAAAGGAGTGGCCCCGTATGGTTCAAACGTGGGTAAGGTTTGTTGATATTATCTAATATGTATAGAATTATTTTGATAATAATTTGATCAAACTAGGGAAAAATATGCATAGAGTAGATGCTGAGACTGTCACTGATAAATTCATATAAAAAAACAAAAATAGTATCCATTTGTATGGTCTTTCACCAACGAAGCAAAGTGGCTTCTTCGTTATGCTGGTCTGCTTCTGCTGAAATTTTTTTTTTTTACGCTGATTAGATGTTGTTAAAAGGATATTTGCCATAGAATTTAGATTGCCTGTAGATCCTGACAAAATTGGCAGGATCTGCTGAAAAATATTTAATACTGGGGCATACATGGCTCTATAGCAAAGATAAAAAAAATGAGGCCCCTGTTAGCTGCTACTTGACACCACTACACTGCTAGCCATCCCCTACAGGAGGTCCTAGAGCTTGTTCCCTCTTTAATGACTTGAGTAAATTTTCAACTTTCTTGTTGGTGCAGGCTCTCAAAACTCATTGAAATAAAGACAAGACCATTTTTGGACAAAAAGATTATTTATGATTGTACTTATGCTGTTTACAATAAAAATAAATAGAGACAAGGCCAACCGACAATAGGCAACCTCTTTCCGGGGGCTCCATAGTAGCTGCAAAGGGATGCCTTAGTTGATGTGTATGTAAAGCATTACCTTTTACTCTCAATAACTATTCAGAGCAAGATGTCTCTATTGAAATAATTTGTCCTTTTGGAAGACAGATGTCTGCATGTTTTACACACTATACTGTAGGATTTTTATTGGCAAAACTTAGTTATATGATAAATAAATTAAACTGATCCCATATTGTCAAGCTGGTCCACTTCTATAATATGTTATATGTTGGTATAATATTTTCCATTCTAATGTACTATTTTTTTAAATATTCTAAATATGTATTGTATCGGAATAATGCTCATTTAACATTATAGTCCCCAATAATCATTACACGATGCAAGTTTTATTAGAAACACTAATTGACTAAATTGACTATTGTCATTTAAATTAAAATGATCTAACTGTCGCATTTTACAAACAAAATAATAATCCATCCCCATGCAGTATATAAATCATGTATTTTGAAACATAAAGGAGAGCCACATAAATTAGTCAATCATGTTGTAAATCTCGAACTATGCATCACTGTTTACTTGGCTTTTAGAAAGCGTAACATTGCCACCTACAGCAGAATCCAATACCAGCAGAGTAAAACTTCCACTCTACCTCACAAACCAAGCTTAGAAATTACATTGTAGGATCTCACATACGTGTGGATACGTTAGTCCTTCTGCACATTATAAATATTGGAGACATATGCTACCTCGTCATGTCCATAATTGTAATACTGATCCTTAGCCTGTGGAAACCATAATATCTACTTCTTCAGAAAAATATGTCACCGAACCAATAAATATTTATTTACGAATGTAAAATAAGAAAATGCGCAGAGAATGAAAGATTTATCATGTGAAGAACTGGCTCAATATTATGTATAGGATAATTAAATTGTGTAGAATTAGAAGATTTGCAGTGTGCCAGTGATTTCCAGAAATAGGTTAGCTACCCTCAGGGATACTCACAGAAACATCCTTGCCTTGAAAGACTTAGTAACGTTCTATTGTTTTGTTTCCATAGGAACAATGCAAGTTCTTGAGAGATTATACGCACTGTCCTTGCTTTTAGAGTGCAGATTATATATAAAGTTTAATTGTGCAAGGGTCAATTTCCCGAATATTCTTTTTTCGTAAATTAAGCAATTTATTCTTCAAATGAATTAATAGAATGTTGCTCTTGCATTTAAGTTGGATTCAAAGTAGACCTAATTTTTATAAATTGAAGTTATTTAATTTACAGAATGTGTAATTGACTTAATTTATAAATTAAAATAGTTAAATGTGAGCATCTAAATAGTTAAAACCAGATGTGACAATTTTATAGGGCAGTAATGGAACATATAACTGCTCATATGATTACATCTGTTGCCATGGTAACAGATGTACCCTAGTCACAAGACCTAAGGCTAAGTTTACATCCTACAATTTTGTAAATATCCAACATGGAATTTGATTATGATTGCAAACAACGTTAGAAATACTGAGATAGGTTTATCAATTTTATTGTAAGACATGTTCATTTAAGAGACAGAGAAAATTTGTGCAAATTGCATAAAATTAATCAAAATTGCATAATAAATTTGGCACAGTTAACTCTTTTCTTTCTTGTACCCCACCTCATAACTGGCTTACTTTACATCCAAATTTTACACCTTTTACATCACTTCTTTTCTAGAGATTTTCCAAAACCATTGAGGGCAGCATAAAAACAAGTGAGGAACTGATATTGTGATGGTGCAAAATCTTGTGTGAAACTATCAGCCAATCTACCAATTGGAGTAAAGTGTCAGTAATATAATTCTTAGCCAAAGTGGGGCCGAAGAGAAAACTTTTCACTCTTGAATTTCTTGCGGGGGAACACTGGTGTGAAGGCACCTTAAATAATAGTCAGGGCAAGTCAGGCTTATGTAACATTGAGGCCTTTTTCACACGAGCGTGTCCGTGTTGCGATCGCATAGAACACTGCATATTTTGCACACAAAAGCTGAATGTGCCATCTGTACATGGTGCGTGGTTGCGTGATTTTCGCGCAGCCGGAATCATTATGACACTCTGTTTTTATGTTTACAAAAATAAAAGCAGAAGGTGCTTTTCTGTTTTCATTCATTCTTTTTACTTCTGTTGCGCGAATCACGTTTCCGTGTACCGAGCGCGATTTGCACGCAGCAATTGACTTTAATGGATACGTGCTGCGTGAAACACGGGCAAGTATAGGACATGTCGTGAGTTTTACGCAGCGCACATACGCACATAGGACAGAAAAGATCAGCTTTTATTTTAAACATTTTAAATAATTGTAAAAATACAGTAGTTTCCCTAAAAATAGCCATCATTGTTTTTCCACGTACTACTATTACTCTTTTTTCACTTAAAACCAAATTTTCGGTCCTTAAGGACAAATGTACATTAGAACAATAATATAATTGTCCTCATAAGCAATGACGCACTAAGAGTATATATAAAGATCATGCTGGGAAATTATTCAATGTGTTTGAAATAAGGTTTGAATGTATTGTGAAGGTATTTAAGGTGAAGTGAATTAGGGGAATATGTGAATCTTGCATTCTTTCACTACTTGAGGAGAACCTTGGGAATACAGGTTAGAAAGAAGATTGGTTACACTTCATTTGTATAGAAAGTCTCTAGAGTTTGTGTGTCATAAGAACGGGAATGTAGCCACTGAGTCTTAACAAGCTGTGCCAGACAATGGTGTTCTATGGGAAAAGGCTACAGAGTATTTATAACACTGTCTTTCTTACTTGAGGAACAGAAACCATGTTATTAGAACAAGATGCACCGCGCTGAAAATGCAGTATTGATAGGGATTATAGTTTATTTTTCTTCAATAATCAGGGCAAGTCCCCCTGGACCTATTTTTATGGTAAAGGTCTGATAAATTATATAATTAATAAGTAATCTCATACAGCCATTTATCATTTGTATGTTATTTTATGGTAAACCATATTTAAAAAAAAAAAAGGAATGGAAAAAGAGGTTTATTTATAAAAAAAATGTTGGGGGGTGAGATTTTTTTTAAATTACATTTTATGAAACATAATTGTAGTTTTTTTTTGTCCCACTAGGGAACTTAAAGCAGTGATCCCTTTGTCTCTTGTATAATGCTTTGCAATACTTAGCATTCCAAAGCATTATTGCCTGTCAGTGTATCATTAACCCCTTCAGGATACAGCCTGTTTTGGCCTTGTGGACACAGACGATTTTTTCAAATCAGACATGTGTCAATTTATGTGGTAATAACTTTGGAATGAATGCTTTTACCTATCCAAGCGATTCTGAGATTGTTTTCTCGTGACATATTTATGTTAGTCAAAACATTTGCTCGATAAATTCAATATTTATTTGTGAAAAACGTAAAATTTTAGAGAAAATTTGCAAAGATTTGCATTTTTCGAAATTTAAATGTATCTACTTGTAAAACAGATAGTAATACTACAAAAAATAGTTACTAGTTAACATTTCCCATATGTCTACTTTATGTTTGCATCATTTTTTTCATGTCCTTTTATTTTTCTAGGACGTTACAAGGCTTCGAACTTTATCAGCAATTTCTCATATTTTCTAGAAAGTTTCTAAAGGCTATTTTTTCAGAGACCAGTTCAGTTCTGAAGTGGCTTTGAGAGCCTTATATATTAGAAAGTTCCCATAAATCACCCCATTTTGAAAACTGCACCCCTCAAAGTATTCAAAACAGCATTCAGAAAGTCTTTTAACCCTAAAGGGCATGGCCAGACCTGGCGGAATTGCTCTGGAATTCTGCTGCGGCCAGTCCACTGCGGAAATCCGCAGTGGCCATTTTCTCCAATGGTTTCCACACCTTTTTAGTTAGGTTCGTGCACACGTGGCGGAAAACTCCGCTGCGGACCATAGGCTGCAGTGCAGAATTTGGTGTCCGCAGCATACACTGGCGGTTGCGGACGTGTAGCGGACCTGTTGCGGACTTATTGCGGAACTTCTCCATTGACTTCAATGGAGATTCAAAATTCCGCAATGAAATCCGCAGATGTTATGTGTGTTGCGTTGCGGATTGGTTTTACGAACAGCATATTTCTTAATTCTAGCTGGACCTATGTGTTTCGAGGTCTACAGCCAGACTGAGATGAAATGTTTTAAAAGACAGCTGGAAGTACTCTTCACCTGAATACGCAACGGCTAATCCGCAGCAATTTACTGCACATTTTAGGCAAAGGCACAACGGAATCTGCAACACAGATTATGTGCGGCATTGATGTAGACAGTGTCTGCAGAAATACGCCACGTCTGGCCATGCCCTTAGGCGTTTTACAGGAATTAAGGCAAAGTAGAGGTGAAATTTACAAATTAAATTTATTTTGCTGAAATTCAGTTCTAATACACTTTTTTCTGTAACACAGAATAATTTACCAGAGAAATGCAACTCAATATTTATTGCCCAGATTCTGGAGTTTTTATAAATATCCCACATGTGACCCTATTGTGCTAATGAACTGAAACACAGGCCTCAGAAACAAAGGTGCACCTAGAGGATTTTGGGGCCTCCTTTTTTTAGGAATATATTTTAGGAACCAAGTCGAAACCCCATTTTGGAAACTACACCCCACAAGGCGTTTTTCCAGGCATATAGTTAGCATTTTGACCCCACAGGTTTTTTTGCAGAATTTAGTGGAATTAGTCTGTGAAGATGAAAATCACCTTTTTTTCTGCAAAAATTTAGCATTTTTTCATTTTTACAAGGAATAAAGGAGAAAAAGCACCCCAACATTTGCAAACAATTTCTCCCGATTACGGCAATACCTCATATGTGGTCATAAACTGATGTTTGGACCCACAGCAGAGCTCAGAAGGGAAGGAGCACCTTTTGGATTTTGGAGCGCAGATTTTGCTGGATTGGTTTTCAGTGCCATGCCACGTTTGCACCGCCCTGGAGGGACAAAAACAGTGGAAACCCCCAAAAAGTGACCCCATGTTGGAAACTACACCCCTCAAGGAATTTTTCTAGGGGTATAGTTAGCATTTTAACCCCACAGGTTTTTTGTAGAATTTAGTGGAATTAGGCCGTGAAAATGAATATCAACATTTTTGTCCACTAAAATGTTGACGTTTTCACAAGGGAAAAGCACCCCAACATTTGAAAAGCTATTTCTCCCGAGTATGGCAACACCCCCATATGTGGTCATAAATGTGTTTTTATTAGAAATTAATCAACCCTTTCAGGACTGATCCTTTTTTGCTGTTTCATTTTTGTTTTTCACTCCCTGCCTTCCAAGAGCCATAACTTTTTTATTTTTCCATAAATTCAGCGGCGTGAGGGCTTATTATTTGCGGGACAAGTTGTAGTTTCTATTGACACCATTTAAAGTACCATATAATGTACTGGGAAACGGAACAAATTGCAGGCTGAAATTGGAAAAAACTGTGATTCCTCCATTGTTTTTGGGGTTTTGTTTTTACGTCTTTCACTGTGCGGTAAAAATGATAACTTTAGTTTTATTCTACGTCTCATTATGATTACAGTGATACCAAATTTATATAGGTTTTTTATATTTTACTACTTTTACAAAGAAAAGACTATCTGTTTAAAAAAAATGGTTTTGTATCATCACATTATGAGATGCATAACTTTTTTTATTTTTTAGTCAATTGAGCGGCTTTTTTGGGCGGGACGAGCTGTAGCTTTTATTGGTACCATTTTGTGGTACATACAACTTCTTGATTACTGTTTATAAAAATTTTTTTAGAGCTGAGGAGACCAAAAAACAGCGATTTTGGCATTTTTAATTCTTTATTCCTTACGGCGTTCACCGTGCGCAATAAATTATATTTTACTTTATTCTGCGGGTCGGTATGATTATGGCGATACCATATGTGTATAGTTTTTTTATGTTTTGCAGCGTTTGCACAATAAAATGACTTTTCTATAAAATAATTCATTTTCTGTGTCACCATATTCTGAGAGCCATAACTTTTTTATTTTTTAGTCAAAAAAGCTGTGGGAGGGCTTGTTTTTTGTGGGACGGGTTGTAGTTTTTATTGGTACTATTTTCGGGATTTTTTGATCACTTTTTATTCTATATCTTGGGAGGGGTGGTTACCAAAACATATCAATGCTGGCATAGTTTTTCATTTATTTTGTTTGCGGCATTCACCGTGCGGGAAAAATAACATTATAGTTTTATAGTTTGGGTCGTTATAAACGCGGTGATACTAAATATGTGTACTTTTTTTTTAAGGTTTTAATTTTTATCCTATAATAAATGAATTTTTATAGGAAAAAAAAACTTTTATTTTTACACTTTTATAACACTTTTTTATTTACTTTTTTTTTACTTTTTACACTTTATTTTTTTACCTGCAGCTCTGATCGCTGCTCGAATACTTTACACTACCTAGGTAGTGTAATTTATTCCAACTGTCAGTGTGACGTCACAGTCACTCTGACAGTAAGTCTACGAGGACCCTACAGAGGCTGGTCCTCATAGCCTTCCATACATGGCAGATCCGGAGTCCATTGTCTGGCCTCTGGATGCCATCACAAGCATCAGCAACCCCCACAATTGCATGGAGGCTGCCGATGTGCTACAAACCCCCTAAATGCATCGATCGCAATCGATCGCCGCATTTAAGGTGTTAATTGCCAAAATCAGCGACGATGAGCCGCTGATCGGCAACACCGGAGTGTCAGCTGTTGGGGACAGCTGACCTCCCGGTTCCTGATGCACACCTTGTCACCGACAGTGTGCATCGGGAACGACATAGTGACTTCCTGTCACTCTGACAGGAAGCCTATTAGGACCAGCCAGAGGTTGGTCGATGGGCTTCCATCCATGGCAGACACGGAGGCCATTGTTTGGCTTTCGTTTGCCATGCTAACCATCGGCAAACTCCGCGATTTCAGATCTGGGTCTGCCGATATGCTAGAAACCCCTAAAATGCGGCGATCGCAACCGATCGCCGCATTTAAGGGGTTAATTGCCAAAATCAGCTGCAAAGGACCACTGGCCAGCAGGAGTGGAGTGTCAGCTGTTGGCAACAGTTGACCTTCCGGTTCCCGGTGCACACTGTCGCCGGCAATGTGCACCAAAAACAACTCAGTAACTGTACGTCCTCGTGCGGGAAGTATTCTCCCGCGACGACATATAGTTACGGACTCGTGCGGATAGGGGTTAAGGCAGACACGATGGCAGACTTGGGGGTCTTTGCTAAGCCCTTGGCTGCCATGGTAACCCACCGATGCCCCAAGATCGTGTTGCAGGCTTTCCAATTGCTGACAGAGGGAGCACCCTTCCTCCGTCCAACACCTTAGATGCCGTGGTGGCTATTGACCACAGAATATAAGCAATTAAACTTCTGGTTTTGGAGTTATCTTTGATCCCTGGAGTTGTGGCAGGAGCTTTGTATGGCTGGGTTCACTTTTTGCATTTTTGTTGTGTTTTTAGTGTGTGTTTTTTTTGTTTTTGTAGATAAACACCCATGTCTGAATGGGAGTTCATTAACCAAAACAAAAAAATGCATACTAAAAATGCAACAAAAACGCACAATGTGAACCCAGCCTACAACAGACGTGCTCCTGCCACTGATCTCATAGGTACAATAGGCAGTATCCAAGAAACCCACCGTTACGGGATCAAAATCTCTGCATTTTGGTCTCAAAATAAAAAATAACAAACCATGCCATACAATTACCTTACTGATTCTTCTCCTCATCTGCCGCTGTACTAGTGAATCCACCATCATATCTGTATCCGCTCCTTGCTTCCTGAAGAGCCATCCATAGTGATGGCACATCAGGTTACAGCCACATCAATATGAATGGAACATCACCACTGTACGCTAGCAGATTAAGTAGACCATAGGCCCTGGGCTGTTCCCCAAACGTGGGCCCCCCTTCTCCCTTGTCACTCTACCGTGCCGTGTCTATAGTCAACATCATCTTTCTGTGCGAGCATTGACAAATGTGTGTTATGATTCCCCTTGTCAAAGGGCTGTGTCCCTACATACTGACAGCCTCCAACCATCACTGACAGCATCACACAGTGTAGGGACACATCCTCCTGACAATGGGAATGGTAACACCCATTTTTCTATTAGTTCTGGGCTACATAAAGACTTTATGTGGAATACAAGGATCTCCTATAACAGAAAAGTGAGGAGAGCTGACAGCTCCTCTCTAAATCCAGTGACTCACAGGGGACGTCTTCTATGATGGGAGTCGTTCTCTTTTCTCTTTTACTTTATCTGACACAGACCGTTATGGCGACTTCTGATGACTGCAGAGATTCCTGATGAGACATTTGCCCCTTGTTTCTGCAGCCATTTCCAATTTTTATGTAAACACAAAAATTCAGACACCAAACCCCCTAAATAGTTCCATACTTCAGACCAAATCCCTAAGCAAATTCAGAGCCATGGCCCGTACATTAAAGGAGCTGTCAGGGCATGGACCTTTTTTTTCATGCTGATGACCTACCCACATATGTCATCAGTATATGATCATGGGGGTCCGACACCCAGACCCCACACTGAACAGTTGTTCTGGCTGCCTCCGGGCACATGATGTTATGCAGTGTATTCACTGCATAGCCGCCATGCTGCAGAACTGTAACTCTGCTCCTATTCACTTGAATCGGAGAAGAACTGCAGTACTGCAGCTCGGCTGCTATACTGTGACTGGAGCCATCTGAAGATAACTGGTGTGAGGTCCGGGTGTTGAACCCCCACGATCATACACTGATGACCTATCCTGTGATAGGTCATAAATATTAAAAACCAGTCCGTGCCCGGAAAACCTCTTTAACTCAAACTAATAAATTCGGATCGCAGACCAGACCCTAGAATACATACAGACCAAGGACCTTCTAAACTATTGAAGTCCCCAGACCAGACCCTCCTAAACAAATACAGACCACTGTAGTCAGCAATTGGCCATTGCGGTCACCTGACGGGTCACCACAATAGATGTCACATCAGAGCGCATGGAGGAAAAACATAAACAAAAAGCATGACACTGGTGAACCCAATGTAGAAATTTAGAAATTCTCAGAAAATCTCTACAATTTAAAAACATTACGTATATTGCTTTGAAATTGTGGAAAATGAATGAAACTAAGATAGTTCAGTGTATTTATATGGGGAAAAAGTAAAACAAACAGTTCTCACCTCTCCCGTTTTTGTAATCCGCAAAAAAAAGTGCAGTGTACATACAAGATTTTTGTGGATGAAAGCTATAACAAGGTCATGAAATAAAACAATAAACACGTAGTCTGAATTTTTGGTATCTGAAGTAATTGGGTCTGTATTATATAACATTCAGCTAAATGCAACAGAAGACCTGGTAAAAACCGAATAAAGAGTAGTCATTGCCATGACAACATGCAGCCTGGGCCACCAAAAGTCATTAAATAAGCAATATTATTAGCGCTAGAAAGGGCATATAACTGCACACTGTGGTGAGGAATATAATTATATATTAACGTGAAAAAAATGTTTGATAGCTGCGTAGCCAAGGCCATGTGGGTGTCTGTAATTATAAACTATCTTGGATTATCAGAGTTTCCTCTAACAAGGGAGGCATTGCCCAAAGAAAATAATAAGCTTCTGTACAATCCCTTGTAAGCAGTAAAAGAAGACTTTCATATTGATGAATAATAAACATTTAGCTGGAGCATTTGAAGTACAATAATTAAAATTATATGGTGATAATGTACATATTGCTCGTACATTGTTAGAATAAAATAGCATTTTAGATGCTCAAGTTGAGAATTTGTTCTTTTTTATGTGTAAATACTAAGTCTTTGTATAAATTAACATATGAAGACTAGTAATAGCTGACAACTGTTCATATATCAACTATTGCAATGCTTGATTTAATATGTTGACATAGCAAGTAAAACACATTGATTTTTATGTTTATGTATACGTAGCAGTGGTACTGAAAATAAACGCCTTAGGCCTCGTTCACACCAGAATTGGGTTCTGTTCATTGGTTCTGTTCGACCTTTCCATCGGAGGAACCCATGAACGGAAAGACATGTCTCCGTTTTGAAAGGTTTACGTATTTTAGCGCAAACAATAGTGTAGTCGACTACAAAAAATGGAAAACTTATAGAATGGAGACAAACGGTAACCATTTGCAATGGAAGCATTACCATTAAAATCAATAGTATTGTAAATGGAAGCTATGGTTTAAATTTGTCTTTCCGTTCATGGGTCCCTCCGACGGAAAGGTCTAACGGAACACATGAATGGAACCCGAGGCTGATGTAAACGAGGCCTTAGAGAGAGTTATGAAATATTTACAAATTTACTATCTAGGGGCGGTCTGATCATTCAGGCATTAGGGCATTGCCCAAGAGCTGGGGAGAGGAGAGCGTGTGCGCGTGCACGCGCAGCTCGGAGCTTTGAGCGTATTCGCGCGCACTCTCTAAATCACTCTACAGCTCTCGGCAAACAAGGACAAGACTGTGTGAACTCTCATGAGAGATCACACAGTCTTGTCGTTCTTGTCTGTGGAGAGCTGAACATCGCTGTGACACTGTCCAATCAGCTAGTGCCACAGCAAGAGCTGGAGAGAGGAGAGCGTATGCGCGCGCACACACTTCAGCTCTCGACAGCTCTCGGCAGACAAGGAAAAGACTGTGAACTCTCGCGAGATATCACACAGTCTTGACGTTGTTGTCTGACAAGAGCTGAAAAGTGAGTGAGAGCGTGGGCGAATATGCTCTCCCCTCTGCCTTTTGCATGCTGCACTCAGCTGCACATGTATGGGCAGGTGAAAGGTTCTCTTTAAAGTAAGTCTGCATTGCTTCCACTAGACAAGGATCTGTGTAACCCAAAAGGTGGATTAAAAACCCTGAGAACTTCCCAAAGTTTTGATATTTGGGTATTGTAATCTCAGCATATATATATATATATAATGATGTCCCTTTAAATGTAATGCCATTATTAACCCCTTCCCGACATTTGGCGTATGGGTACGCCATGGGAAGCCATGACTTCCCGCAAATTGCCGTATCCATACGCCAAATGTTTGGCACCGGATCAAAAGCGGATCAGAAGCTGAGCCGATGCAATCATCGCTGGATCTCAGTGGTATCTTACAGCTGACATCTGGCTGTAATGAAATTAGCTTCAATCCCCACCATTAACCCCTTAAGTGCAGCGCTCAAACGCGATAGCTGCACTTAAGGTGTTTGCAGCTCATCGGAACCCCAGCAATGAAATTGATGGGGTTCCGGTGGCTGTAATGTCAACCCGGAGGCCTAATACTGGCCTCCCGGTCTGCCTAGCATGGAAGCCGGTCAAGATCCGCCCGGCGACGGAGCCTGATCAGCTTCCGTAGCCGCCGGCAAGATGGCGCCGGCTCAGGAGCTGAACCGGCGTCATCAGCGGTGGAAGTCAGCTGTATGTTACAGCTGACATCCACCTGTAACGACAGGAAATGGAGCTAGCTCCGATCCCTGCCATTAACCCCTTCGATGCAGCAATTGAAAGCGATCGCTGCATCTTAGCGGTTGCTAGCAGATCGCCAGCCCTGACAGGCAATCAGGACTGGCGACTGCTGCTATGGCAACAGGAGACACAATAGCCTCCTGCTCTGCCATTACGGAAGCCGATTAGGCCCCACCGGGAGGCGAAGTCTAATTGGCTTGCTGTCAGTGAATAACTGACAGATCTAATACATTGCACTACGTAGGTAGTGCAATGTATTAGAAAAAAAACATCCATCAGACAGTTGGACCTTCAAGTCCCCTAGTGGGACTTGAAAAAAGTGTAAAAAAATAAAGTATAAAAAGTGTAAAAAAAAAAGTGAAAAAAATAAAAGTTTGACAACAATAAAAGTTTCAAGTAATAAAATAAAACACAATCGCACTTTTTCTCTTATCAAGTCCTTTATTATTGAAAAAAAATAATAAACCATATGTATTTGGTATCGCTGCGGCCATAACGACCAGAGGTATCAAAATATTATATTATTTATTGCGCGGTGAACACCGTAAAAAAAAAAACTAAAAAACTATACCAGAGTTTCGGTCACTTTGCCCTACAAATATTGGAATAAAAAGTAATCAAAAAGTCGCACGTATCCAAAAATGGTACCTATAAAAACTATAGCTCATCTCGCAAAAAACAAACCCTCATATAGCTCCGTCGACAAAAAAATTAAAAAGTTATGGTTCTCACAACTTGGCGACAGAAAAAATACATTCCTCTACAAAAGTAATTTTATATTATTGTGCAAAAAGTTGTAAAACATAAAAAAGTTCTATAAATTAGGTATCGCCGGAATCGTACTAACCCACAGAATAAAGTTAACATGTAATTTATAACGCATGGTGAACGCTGTATAATTTTTTTTTAAGAAACTCTGCCAGAATTGCGTTTTTTGTTTACCTGGCCTCCCAAAAAATAGGATAAAAGGTGATCAAAAATTTGCGTGTACCCCAAAATGGAACCAATAATAACTACAGCTCGTACCACAAAAAAAAGCCCTCATACCACTACGTCTATGAAAAAATAAAATAAGTTATGGCTCCAATATATCAGGAAGTAAAAAATATGCAATTGTGCTTCCCCGAGGGGAACATTTCTTCTGTTTCAAGAGGCGATTTATCAATGACCTAAAATTAGAGAACCAGGAAGGGGAGGGCCCAAACATATCCGCTGGAAACGACGGTGCCCGTATTATACCAGGATAACACTTTCCCAGCAAAATTCCCCAAACTGCAAAGGTGCGGAGTTTGTACCAAAAGGGGCATAAGAAAGGACACCATATATCAGTACGACACCAGCCTGCGCAGAAAGGACAGCGTACCACATATCTATGGATCATTTTATTGTTTTTTTACCCCATTATTATACCACCTGACTATGCCCCTGATGTACTCTGCCCAGCTTACATGTACCCCCACATTATAAATGGAAACACCAGCAATACTCAAACAAATCTACTACCAAGCAAAATTCGCTCTGCAAAAGCCAAATGGCGCTCCCTCCGCTTTGAACCCTACAGTGTGGCCAAACAGCAGTTTCCTTCCACATATATGGCATCGTCATACTTGGGAGAACCCTTTTAATAATTTTTGGGGTCTGTGTCTCCAGTCACATAAGCTGAGCATGACATATTTGTCACTGAAATGACATATCTAGGGAGAAATATAAATTTTTAATTTGTACCATCCGCAGTGCATTCATTTATGGAAAAGACCTGTGGGTGAAAATGCTCACTACATCCCTTAATAAATGCCTTGAGGGGTGTAGTTTCCAAATGGGGTCACTTCTCAGGTGTTTCTTTTTATTATTTCACATCTAAGCCTCTGCAATTGTAAACCAATACTCAATTTCGCATGGTACGCTTTCACTCCTGAGCCTGGTCGAATGTCCAGGCAAAAGATTAGGGCCACATGTAGAGTGTTTCTAAAACCGGGAAACACTGCATAATAATTAGAGAGCTGTCCTCTTATGGTGGCACAAGCTGGGCACCACATATTGGCATATCTATGGAAAAAAATCCTATTTTCACTCTGCAACATCGAGGGCACACTAATTTCTACAAAACACCTGCAGGGTTAACATGCTTACTACACCACTAGGTAAATGCATTGAGGGGTGTAGTTTCCAAAATGGGGTCACTTCTAGGGGGATTCCACTGTTTTGGTCCCACAGGCGCCCAGAAAACAATCCAGCAAAATCTGCACTCCAAATGGCGCTCCTTCCCTTTTGAGCCCTGCAGTTTATGACCACATATGGGGTATTGCAGCACTCAGGAGAAATTGCTTTACAAATATTGGGTTCCTTTTTTCTTTTATTTGTTGAGAAAATGAAAAATGTTGCGCTAAAGCTACGTCTTATTTTATTTTCACTGCCCAATTCTAATAAATTCTATGAAACATCTATGGGGTCAAAATGCTTACTACACCCCTAAATGAATTCCTCAAGGGGTGTAGTTTCCTAAAAGGAGTCACTTTTTGGGCGTTTTCATTGTTTTGTCCCCTCAGGGGCTTTGCAAATGTGACATGGCCTCCGCAAACCATTCCTGCTAAATGTGATCTCAAAAAGCCAAATAGCGCTCTTTCCATTCTAAGCCCTGCCGTGTGTCCAAACAGCCGTTTATTACCACATGTGGGGTATTGTTTTACTCGGGAAAAATTGCTTTACAAATTTTGTGGTGCTTTTTCTCCTTCAGTCCTTGTGGAAATGAGAAAAATTTGCTAAACCTACATTTTCTTTGAAAAAATTTAGATTTTAATTTTCACGGCCTACTTCCAATAATTTCTGTAAAAAACCTGTTGGGTTAAAATGCTAACTATACCCCTAGATATTTTCCTTGAGGTGTGTAGTTTCCCAAATGGGGTCACTTTTGGGGGATTTCCACTGTTTTTGCATTGCAAGAGCCCTTCAAACCTGACATGGTGCTTAACCCCTTCACGACCAGCCCACGTAGATTAACGGGCTGCCGTGCTGGGCTTTTCTCCTGCAGCCCGTTAATCCACGTGGTGCCAGAACAGAGTGCACAGCGCTCTCCCTGTGCTCTGAATCTCTTAGCACACGCTGCTACTTGCAGCCTAAGTGCTGAGAGAAGACATCAGGACCGGATTGGTGTCGGTCCTGATGACGTGATCACCATGATAAAGCTATCATGGTGTTCACAGCAAAGTTTGTTGCAGCAACAAACTTTCTGTGCTGTTCGTTACAATGTTTCTCCTCCCTCCCTGTCAGATCGTTCTGAGACAGTGGGGGAGCAGAAGCTGTGCCGAGCAGCTGCTGTGTGTCTCATATAAAGACACACCGACTGTGAAACACACACACAAATAACACCTCCACATAGATAGTCTGTTAGGTAGATAGTACTCAGACTATGACAATTAATTAGTTAGTAATCAATTAGGGCTTATAATGTGTGTGTGTGTGTGTGTGTGTGTGTGTGTGTGTGTGTGTGTGTGTGTGTGTGTGTGTGTGTGTGTATATGTATATATATATATATATATGTATATGATTTTATATATTTATATACTGTGTGTATATATATATATATATATATACACACACACACACATACACACGTCTATATTATATATATATATATATTATATATACACACACACACACGTAATATGTATTATATATAGACATATATTTGAAATTTGTTAATACTAAAAATTAATAATTAGGGATGTTATATATCTATAACATCATATAGATATATACGTACATGTAATATATACGTATACACACATATACTATATAAATCTCTTCATATATTTTACACGTCAAAAAATTAAATTGTATGTAAATTCTAAATACATTTATTCATTGTTAGGCTGTGTTCACACAGAGTTTTTTGCAGGAGGAAAATTCCTCTTGCAAAAACTGCTCCAGACTTTTTTTGCACAGTGGTTTGACAAAAACTCGCCAAAACACTCGTCGAGGTGTATTTTTTACCCTTCTGACTGACTGAAATGGGGTTTTGGAGGCGGAAACCGCCTCAAGATAGGTCATGTCGCTTCTTTTTACCGCGATGCGTTTTTTTTGCTCACGGTAAAAAAGCTCGTCCAACTCCCATTGAAATCAATGGGAGACATTTTTGGGCGGTTTTTGACGAGTTTTGCGGAGCGGTTTCCGCGCCAAAAAACTCGTAAAAAAACTCTGTGTGAACAGGGCCTTAGGGTTGTACATAAATTTATTGATCAATGGATTATTGGACTTTTTCTTTGTTACTTTTATTAAAACTGTTACAAAAAATAAGTAAAAAAAAAAATACGTAAAAAATGGCACGCAAGTTATATACCACTGAAGAGGAATTTGCTCTCTTGGATTCTGATAGTGAATGGGGTCACTTTTGGGGGTGTTTCTGCTGTTTTGGTCCCTCCACGGCGTTGCAAATTGGACATGGTACCGAAAACCATTATAGCAAAATTTGAGCTCCAAAACCCAAATGGCGCTCCTTCCCTTCTGAGGGCTGTAATGCGTTCAAACATAAGTTTATGACCACATATGGGGTATTGCCGTAATCAGGATAAATTTCTTTACAAATGTTGGGGTGCTTTTTCTCCTTTATTTCTTGCAAAAATTTAAAATGTCTGTTTCTTCAGAAGAAATGTAAATTTTCATTTTCACAGACTAACGCCAATAAATTCAGCAAAAAACCTGTGGGGTTAAAATGCTCACTATACAACTAGATAAATTCCTTGAGGGGTGTAGTTTCCAAAATGGGGGTCACTTTTTGGGGGTTTCCACTGTTTAGGTACCACAAGACCTCTTCAAACCAGACATGGAGCCTAAAATATATTGTAATGAAAAGGAGGCTTCAAAATCCACCAGGTGCTCCTTTGCTTCTGAGGCCGGTGTTTCAGTCTATTATCACACTAGGGCCACATGTGGGATATTTCTAAACACTGCAGAATCTGGGCAATAAATATTGAGTTGCATTTCTCGGGTAAAACCTTCTGTGTTACAGAAATTTTTCTATTACATATGAATTTCTGCAAAAAAAATTACATTTGTAAATCACACCTCTACATTGCTTTCATTTTTGTGAAACGCCTAAAGGGTTAAGAAACTTTCTGAATGCTATTTTGAATACTTTGAGGGGTGAAGTTTTTAAAATGGGGTGATTTATGGGGAGTTTCTAATATATAAGGCCATCAAAGCCACTTCAGAACTGAACTGGTCCATGAAAAAAATAGGTTTTGGAAATTTCTTGAAAATGTGAGAAATTGCTGCTAAAGTTCTAAGCCTTGTAACGTCCTAGAAAAATAAAAGGACGTTCAAAAAACGATGCAAACATAAAGTAGACATATGGGGAATGTTAACTAGTAACTATTGTGTGTGGTATTACTGTCTGTTTTACAAGCAGATACATTCAAATTTAGAAAAATGCAATTTTTTGCAAATTTTCTCAAAATTTTGGTGTTTTTTATAAATAAATACTGAATTTATCGACCAAATTTTTTCACAGACGTAAAGTACAATATGTCACGAGAAAACAATCTCAGAATCGCTTGGATAGGTAAAAGCATTCCCAAGCTATTACCACATAAAGTGACACATGTCAGATTTGAAAAAATCGCCTGCGTCCACAAGGCCAAAACAGGCTCAGTCCTGAAGGGGTTAAAATATATTGTAATAAAAATAAGGCCCCAAAATCCACTAGGTGCTCCTTTGCTTCTGAGGCCGGTGCTTCAGTCCAGTAGCGCGCTACGGCCACATGTGGGATATTTCCTAAAACTGCAGAACCTGGGCAATAAATATTGAGTTGCATTTCTCTGTTAAAACTTTCTGTGTTATGAAGAAAATTGGATTAAAATTAAATTTCTGCAAAAAAATATGAAATTTGTAAATTTCACCTCTACATTGCTTTAATTCCTGTGAAAAGTCTAAAGGGTTGAGAAATTTTCTAAATGCTGTTTTGAATACTTTGAGGGGTGAAGTTTTTAAAATGGGGTGACTTTTTGGGGGTTTCTAATATAGGCCCTCAAAGCCAGTTCACAACAGAACTGGCCCCTGTAAAAATAGCCTTTTGAAATTTTCTTGAAAATGTGAGAAATTGCTGCTAAAGTTCAAAGCCTTGTAACGTCCTAGAATAATAAAAGAATGATCAAAAGATAATGCCAATCTAAAGTACACATATGGGGGATGTTAGTTAGCAACAATTTTGTGTGTTATAACTGCCTGTCTTACAAGCAGATACATTTAAGTTGAGAAAAATGCTAAGTTTTGCAATTTTTCGCAAAATTTTAGTGTTTTTCACAATTAAATACTGAACATGTCGAGCAAATTTTGCCAGTAACATAAAGTCCAATGTGTCACGAGAAAACAATCTCAGAATCGCTTGGATAGGTAAAAGCATTCCGATGTTATTACCACATAAAGTGAAACATGTCAGATTTGAAAAATGAGGCTCTGTCAGGAAGGTCAAAAGTGGCTAAAGAGGGAAGGGGTTAAAGATGATCAGAGCTAAGGTGGCAATATGGATAAAGTTACCACTTTCAAGATCCAATAGAATTGCACTTATCAAGATGGTGCTACTACCGCAAATATTGTACGTCCTGAATGCCAGCCTAGTATGGGTAGATGAAAATGTATTTCAATTAACTGAAACAATAACCAATTAGTTACTGTGGGGAATAAAACTACTCGGAATGAAGCAGCTTTATCAATGAAAATGAGAAAGAGATATGGGCCTTTTACTGCCCTTTTTTTGGTTATTTTTTGTCAGTGCAGTAGCAGACTTTGATCTATTGGCAATAATCTAGTGTATTAAGATATTTGGTGACTATCACTAAGGGTTAGATGCTTATTTGAATTGTAAGAATAAGGTCAATATAAAAAATTACCAATTAGAAAACGACTCAATGCTGGATAGCACTCACAAATATTTGAGAATAAGGGAAGCACTTACATTCACAACAAGGGGGAATAATTTATATATAAAGGAATTTTTATCTCTTCCAGATACAATTTTCTGGAAAATAATAGTGTTCACTTGTATTTTCCACCTATTCTCAGAGGGTCAGATTATTACTTTTGACCATCTCAAAGCTAATTCTGGTTTAAAAGAAATCTGTCTCTTTAGATATTACCAAATATATCATGCTTTTTTATAGTGGAAAATAAAGCTATTTTCAACTTGCATCAATGTATAGATTTTCTCATTAATTCCATGACGTATAAAAATTCACTTTCATATATTTATAAGTTTATCATTAAGGCATTCACAGATAATATAATGTTCTCAACTGAATCAGGATGGTTCAGGGATATTGGATCCTTAGATGAGTCCCAATGGGATAATATATATATATATACATATATATATATATATATATATATATATATATATATATATACATACATACACTACCGTTCAAAAGTTTAGGGTCACTTAGAATTTTCCTTATTTTTGAAAGGAAAGCACAGTTTTTTTCAATGAAGATAACATTAGAAAACACTTGAAAACCCTTGTGCAATTATGTTATCAACGCTGTAAACAATTTTGCTGTTTAGAGGAGCTATAAAAGTGACCTTCCTTTGAGCTAGTTGAGAATCTGGAGCATTACATTTGTGGGTTCGATTAAACTCTCAAAATGGCTAGAAAAAGAGAGCTTTCAAGTGAAACTCGACAGTCTATACTTTTTCTTAGAAATGAAGGCTTATCCATGCGAGAAATTGCCAAGAAACTGAAGATTTCCTACAACGGTGTGTACTACTCCCTTCAGAGGACAGCATACACAGGCTCTAACCAGAGTAGAAAGAGAAGTGGGAGGCCCCGCTGCACAACTAAGCAACAAGACAAGTACATTAGAGTCTCTAGTTTGAGAAATAGACGCCTCACAGGTCCTCAACTGGTAGCTTCATTAAATAGTATCCGCAAAACGCCAGTGTCAACGTCTACAGCGAAGAGGCGACTCCGGGATGCTGGCCTTCAGGGCAGAGTGGCAAAGAAAAAGCCATATCTGAGACTGGCTAATAAAAGGAAAAGATTTATCATGGGCAAAAGCACACAGACATTGGACAGAGGAAGATTGGAAAAAAGTGTTATGGACAGACGAATCGAAGTTTGAGGTGTTTGGATCACACAGAAGAACATTTGTGAGACGCAGAACAACTGAAAAGATGCTGGAAGAGTGCATGACGCCATCTATCAAGCATGGTGGAGGTAATGTGATGGTCTGGGGTTGCTTTGGTGCTGGTAAAGTGGGAGATTTGTACAAGGTAAAAGGGATTTTGAATAAGGAAGGCTATCACTCCATTTTGCAACGCCATGCCATACCCTGTGGAGAGCGCTTGATTGGAGCCAATTTCATCCTACAACAGGACAATGACCCAAAGCACACCTCAAAATTATGCAAGAACTATTTAGGGAAGAAGCAGGCAGCTGGTATTCTATCTGTAATGGAGTGGCCAGCGCAGTCACCAGATCTCAACCACATAGAGCTGTTGTGGGAGCAGTTTGACCGTATGGTATGCAAGAAGTGCCCATCAAGCCAATTCAACTTGTGGGAGGGGCTTCTGGAAGCATGGGGGAAATTTCTCCCGATTAACTCAGCAAACTAACAGCTAGAATGCCAAAGGTCTGCAATGCTGTAATTGCTGCAAATGGAGCATTCTTTGACGAAAGTAAAGTTTGAGGGAGAAAATTATTATTTCAAATAAAAATCATTATTTCTAACCTTGTCAATGTCTTGACTATATTTTCTAGTCATTTTGCAACTCATTTGATAAATATAAGTGTGAGTTTTCATGGAAAACACAAAATTGTCTGGGTGACCCCAAACTTTTGAAGGGTAGTGTATATATACATATATATATATATATATATATATATATATATATATATAAATATCACATTTGTTTCTGTAAATAGAAATCACAGATTGGTGCAATATAATATAGTCTATAGGCTATACTACACCCCGTCATCATTACAGAGAATGAAGCTAAAATAATGTGCTATCATTACCCCCTTGCTGACTTTGCTCATATTATTTGGAATGGTACTGATATCAATGCGTGTTGTAGCAAAGTATATCAAATGATTGAAAATAAGTTAAATATTTATTTGCTGTTTACGATAACACATGCCATTCTCAATAGCACCTAAGATTGTAGAGGATACAAGAATTTTTTTTATCAAAACTGCTTTTTTCTGGCTTTATTCCCCGTAAATGATCCTCAAGAGAGTCTCACTAGATTAATAAATGGGAAAACTTGGTGAACAGAGTTAAGGAATATGACAAAATGTGGTATAAAATAAAGGAAGAAAAGGGTCAGGGGGATAATATTTGGGAAAAAATGTAACTGATTAATCCAATCCTAGTTGGATGTGATGAAAGAGGGTATAATTTATTGATTTTACTTGGGAATTTTAAACTTTATTTTCTTTCTTCTTTTTCTTTTCTCCCGGCTCAGGTAGGAGGAGTGGATAAGGTGTAAGGGGAATGGAAAGAAAAGAGGAAAGGAAAAAAAAGTGCTATTTTGTAATTTCATTAAATAGTAGTGCTGGACACCAGCCCTTATAGCTAAGGCAGTCCCAAGATACTCTCTGTGCTGTTTTAGACATTGCCAGGAATCAGGGGATATGCTTCATATATAGTGGTGATGCCATAGAGAACAGAGGCTTTAAGTACAGGCATATTTTCCTGTCCTGACCCTTACTGATCAAAACTTATTTAAAATACCCTGGGAGACCCTCCTTAACGAAAAAAAAAAATCATAATATTCGCTAATTTTTCTGGAAAAGGCAGAAAAGTTTAAATCTGTATGTCAGCAACACCCCATTTACTCGTCCTGCTCTTTCCCCTTGTTCCTGAGTAGAGCTCTAGTTTTTGCTAGTTGTCAGCGTCGGCTTGGAGATGGTGGGTTCTTCGTCTTCCATTTCTCCTCTTCCTCTTCTTTCTCTTATGGCCTTTCTTCTGTGTTCTTGATCACATTTCTCTGTGGTCCCTTTCCCCCTACACGGTTCATGGGTGGCCACGGTTTTCAAGTGTTCATGTGTTTTATTGAGTACATTAACTAAACATTCACAGTGCAAGCAGAAAAAGTAAGTGAACCCTTGAATTTAATAACCTGTAGATCGCCCTTTAACAGCCAACATCACAACCTAGGTCAGGAACAGACTTAAGGTAGGTACAATTTTTTTTTAAATAAATAGGGCTGGGAGGGGAGGGATTTCTGGTGAGGATGGGGAAGACTGGGGATTTCAGCAAACTGCACAACTGTTTATTTTATGTTACATGTCATGCACTTTGTTCTGTGTATTTTGTACTGAAGGACCTGCATGCCTAAGTACATTGCTTCTGTGTACGTTCATATTTTGTTAAAACTACAATAAATCTATTTAAAAAGAAAAAAACAACAAACACCCCCATTAAAAGTTTTCTGTAGCTGCAAATAAGATTTGCACAACATTGAGGAGGAATTTTGGACCTTTGTGCCACATTTGAGCCTAGCTTCTCAATATATAGTGCCTTGATCCTGTGAGCAACCTTATTGATACCCGTCTCCTCCGTTTTTTGCATATAGTTAAGTGATGGCTAAGTAAGTTTCTATTGCTCTATTATTTATGACTAACCAGCATCAGTCTTTTGTTCTGACTTTTGCTCCGTTACTTATCAAACCGTCTCTCCACATTGTTATGATGTTTTCTTTGTCAATGACTTTGCAAGCTTCTGTTTTGACCTGTTTTGTCTGTTTTCTAATTTTTCCATACACTTCATTGAAAAAATAAAAAATGTTAATAAACAGACAAGTTTAACAAAAATAATTAATTTTGTATGGAATTTTTGAATAAAGAAAAATTTAAAAAAATGCATTTTTATATATATAATACATGATAGTGGAAGTAAAAAAAAAAAGCGTAAAAATGTGAATAGTGTAATCATTTTACCATTTTCTTAAAAAAGTAAATGGCAGGAAATACTTGATACCTTATAAAAGAAATGATAGTTATTAAACCAGTGTGTGTCAAAAATTGTTAAAGAATGTCTGGTCAATACGGACCCAAAAACCTTAGTTATGACGTGGTAAATGCACAGCATGGAATAAAAACACTGATAACATGAAGGTGAAGAACTGACACTCATTTCATCATTGTATGAGAAGAGTGATGAATTGGTAAAGGCATGTTGATGCAAATTCTATGTGAAATTCATAGCTAGTTGTTCTTATTCAAACATTCTGCCCCTATAAATGTTTCTATTCAACATCAATCATGATAAAAATCTCCCAAGAAACAATGATTCTAAAGAACAATTACACTGACATTTGTAGTAGATGGTATACAACTGTTATCATATATCATTTTGAATACGGTAGTTAAAAAAAAAACAACTACATTAATGCATGAATTGGTTGGTGAGGGTCAGGGCTCATGCCCACTTGCACGAAGCCTGTACTATCCCTTTAGTACGGAACTGTACAGCCTCCGTGCTTTTCTGTAGGCTCCTTCAGACTTCTTTTGCAATGCTTCTAGGGGAGAATAACTCTACACATACGAAGTCCAATGGAGCATGCCACATTTTTTCGTCTGTCAAATTCATATGGAATCTGACAGAATAAACCTTTATATGCCTTGATATTAAATTTAAGAAAGTCACTACTCAGCCCTAAAAGGACCATATAATCACCATATTCCAAACGCATTGACAATTTCTAAGTATTATCAAAATTAATCAGAAGTCTAAAAAGCCACATTATTGTTTATAGACAAAAATGTATTGTTTAATTATTTAATTTATGACTACCTTATTTTCTGAAACACTTGTACACCCACTGATATAAAAGGTCTGTACCATTGTAAAGCTGCCTAGTACACTTTATAGCCGGGGTACAAGATCGTTTTTGGTCCAAGGTCCACATGGTCTGTGTAACGGCTGTGGCTGCGGACCGCCGCCGATCCCATCTGTCGAAGGCCTGCAACTGCAGACTCCTGGCCACCTGCCAGCGTCTCCCTCCTCGGAGACGCCAGCTTGCGTGGCCATCCTGTCCTAGACTGTGTGTTAGGGTGCGTGCTCGATCGTCCCCGATATTAAAGGACCAGCGCATGCATACTAAAACTTCCCTACCCAATCCCCAGATCACCCTGGACTATAAAAAGAGCTCAGCCCTTCCACTCCTTGCCTGAGCAATGTTGTTGTCTACCCATGTTTGTATTGCAAATGGCCCCTTAGTTGTATCCTGCTCCCAGTGTTCCCGTATCCTTGTTACTGTGTTGTCTCCTGTACCTAAGCCTTTAGTTGGAGTCATGTGTATCATCTGCCACGCCTGGTGTCATCTGCCACATCTGCAGTCATCTGCCACACATGCTGTCATCTACTATGCCTGGTGTCACCTGCCACAACTGCTGTCATCTGCCACGCCTGCTGTCATATACCATGTCTGGTATCATCTGCCACGTCTGGCGTCATCTGTCACGTCAAGTTCCATCTGTGCCAAAGCCTCTGCTACTGTCTGGACTCTTAGAGGTACTCTTGTGCTAAGGACTTTGCATAGACTTTATAGACTATTTGGCCAGCTGGCACTCCGCTACGGCAGAGCGGCCGGCCTAGTGGGTCCACATACCCCTAGATCGTGAAAGGTCAGATTGAATACTTGAAGGATTATAAATTACATTTTGAAATATATACAGTATATTTTGTGCTCACTTAAATATGCTTTATTTATATAAGGAAAGACTTTACTGCTTCTTTAAAGGATATGCCCACCTTCTAGCACAAATTTTATATAGATCTACACAAAACACTCTGAAACTTTGTAAATACATTGTATTACTTAGGCTTCGTTCACATCTGCGTCAGGGCTCCATTCAAGGGTTCCATCTGAGCTTTTCGTCAGGGGAACCCATGAACGGAACCCTGACTGAAACAAAAGGAAACCACAGGTTTCCATTTGCATCACCATTTATTTCAATGGTGACGGATCCGGTGCAAATGGTTTCAGATTTTTTCCGTAGTTTTGACGGAATAAATACCGTAGTCGACTGCGCTATTCATTTAGTCAAAACGAAGGAACCCTTAAAAAACGGTGACAAACGGACACCATTGCACCGGATCCGTCACCATTGAAATCAATGGTGTTGCAAACAGCAACCTATGGTTTCCGTTTGTTTCAGTCAGGGTTCCGTTCATGGGTTCCCCTGACGGAAAGCTCAGATGGAACCCATGAACGGAGACCTGATGCAGATGGGAACGAAGCCTTATATTGTGCTGATACTGAGTTGGAGACCTGTAGAAGGCTGAATTCACATGCAGCGTTTACTTGTGTTTTCAGTGCCATTTTTCATGGCGTTTTTTTCCTTCCAAAAACTCTATGGCCAGATGTTGCCTTAGTCAGTGGCTTTTTTTTTTCAAAACAGATCATGCTCTAGGTATGTCATTCTTATTATTTTTTTTTCCATAGGCTTCTCTATAGAACTTCAAATACGTGAGGAAAAATGCATGTACAAGATTACACTAAATAAAAAATGCCATTTAAAAAGCTTGAAACACATGGGTTTTAAAGCACTGGTAAAAACTGTATGTAAAAGTGGCCTATAGGTGAGAGGAGCCTCCACAGTTCTGTGTATCGTCATTAGAAACAGTCAATAAGCTTATAGTCTTAATTCCTAACACCATAGTTGTAGAGTGCTTGGTGCAGGGTACACTGCCAAAGTGTAAATCACCAGAGCAAATTCTGTATAGACACCGAATAAGCAGCAAATGCTGAAAAATGTCTGATGCCTGCAGAATTGTGAATGCAGCACTGGACTATAATACGGGCTGATTAACTCAGAATCTGTGTGCCACTACCTACAGGGGGCTGTGTGCCACTACCTACTGGGGGCTGTGTGGCACTACCTACAGGGGGCTGTGTGGCACTAACTACAGGAGGCTGTATGGCATTACCGGGGGCTGTGTGGCATTACCTACAGGGGGCTGTGTGGCACTACTTACAGGGGGCAGTGTGGCACTACCTACAGGGGACGGTGTGGCATTACAGTTGGCTGTGAGGCATTACAGGGGGCTGTGTGGCATTACCTACAGGGGGCTGTGTGACACTACCTACAGGGGGCTGTGTGCCACTACCTACAGGGGGGCTGTGGCAGTATCTACAGTGAGGAGTGTGTGGCATTATCTACAGAGAGAAGTGTGTGGTAAAAAATGTACAAATGAAATTCATCCGATTTCAAAACGGACAGGGAAAAAAAACGGATGCAAAACGGGTCGAAATCGGCCTTTAAAAAGGCAACACGGCCCGGAACGGAATCGGAACAGATGTAAAACGGATACAAAATGGCCGGGAAAAATGGTCAAAAATGATCGACACTAGGACCCTGTCGTGTGAATAGAGCCTTAGGTCTTGTTTACATCGTGAAATGTTCATGCATTTTTTTTGTACAATACTGGAATTGGAAAGGTTTTTCTTTTATGTTACTTTTCTTCAGAAACCATTGTTGCCTTTAGCTAAAAAAAAAAAAAAAAAAAGAAACAAAGATGCATTAAACTGTGCTGGGTAAATCTTGCTAAAATGTTCAACCTCCCGTGATCAAAGAATCAACTGTTAGGCCAAATAGGACAATATCCACTGCGGAAATGGCGTGAAATTTGTGTCAAAATCTGCATGTGTTACATCACGTTTGCCTTCGGTTTGGTCTTTCCGTTCATCTGTTCTGGTAGGGAAACAGATGAACAGAAAGACAAACGGAAAGTGGCCTTTCTGTTTGCAATACCATTGTATCTTTTTCTTTCAGTTGGTTTCAGTTTGCGTCCGTTCTGCTACAACTATATATACATTGACTTGGTACAATGTTTGGCCAACTGCTATCCCGCTACACAGTACGGCCGAGTGGGTCCACATACCCCCAGATCGTGATATAAACACTGTCATTAAGTTGAGTGACATATCTATTATGCTATATGGCATTTAAATTCTGCTTTGGCTTTTGAATTTTTACATATTTATTTATAATTTCAGCTATAACTGGATATATGGTTTCCTAGATTCTGCAGCTTTTTTTTTTTAGATCAGGCATGATGCCACATTCTTATAGCAATGGCGTTCTGTAGAAAGAATTATATTTCTTTCATCCTTGTTTACAGCCGCACATAATCCCTTCTGAGCTTTTTCTAAAGCTACACCTTAAATTAAATAATGTTATTTTCTTACTTAGAAACAAGCAGAATGATGACCTGAGTTCAGCATACCATATCATATGAACATTGTGATGAAACACTTTAACATCAGAGGGTATTTGTTACCATTGCAATATTTTGTTTTGTTTTTCCTTTAAACTTCCCAGTATACTGACTGACAAATAAAAATGTGAGTAATGGAGGTTAGCACTGAAATAAATAACCATGATGAGACTGGCTACCAAGCCGAAGCCTCTCATAGATATGACATCCAGAAACAACACTGACACATTTAATCCATACACTGGAGAGAGAAACAAAAAAATTCACATTGCGTTATATATTTCAGTTGCTGAAGTGATATGGAAACCAAATATTGGTTATTTGCGAACTGCTGTAGATATGTCTAGCAAATCTGTCTAGGGCATAAGCTGAGATTCAAAAAGCTGACAAACTAGTCCTCTGCCTGTGGCTTTAAATTGTAAACAAGTGATTTGGGTTAATACAGTGTCTGGATAGTTTATCTCTTTTTCCCGCTAGAGAAGAAATGAATATATATATATATATATATATATATATATATATATATATATATATATATATATATATATATATATATCTCAATGAATTAGAATATCATCAAAAAGTTAATTTATTTCAGTAATTCAATTCAAAAAGTGAAACTCATATATTATATACACCGCATTCCAAATTATTATGCAAATGTTATTTTTCGCTGATTTTCCTAAATAGTCGATGCAAATGACAGTCAGTATAATCTTCAAGCCATCAACCGTTGGAGTATAATGCAAATTCTATTGAACAAATCTCCTAATGATAACAGATTTTTTTTTAGAAGTAAAAAACTCAAAATGCACTGTTTCAAATTATTATGCACAACAGAGATCAAAACATTTTAGAGGTTGTAAAGAGAACTAAAATGGTAATTTGTTGAATTTGCAGCATCAGGAGGTCATATTTACAGAACTCAAAAGCTCTTTCAATCAAAAAAACCTTAACAGGCCAAGTTACATGTTAACATAGGACCCCTTCTTTGATATCACCTTCACAATTCTTGCATCCATTTAATTTCTGAGTATTTGGACAGTTTCTGCTTGAATATCTTTGCAGGGTGTCAGAATAACCGCCCAGAGCTTCTGTTTTGATGTGAACTGCCTCCCACCCTCATAGATATTTTGCTTGAGGATGCTCCAGGTTCTCAATAGGGTTGAGGTCAGGGGAACATGGGGGCCATACCATGAGTTTCTCTCCTTTTATGCCCATAGCAGCCAATGACACAGAGTTATTCTTTGCAGCATGAGATGGTGCATTGTCATGCATGAAGATAATTTTGCTATGGAAGGCACGGTTCTTCTTTTTGTACCATGGAAGAAAGTGGTCCGTCATAAACTCTACGTACTTTGCAGAGGTCATTTTCACACCGTCAGGGACCCTAAAGGGGCCTACCAGCTCTCTCCCCTTGATTCCAGTCCAAAATATGACTCTGCCACCTCCTTGCTGACGTCGCAGCCTTGTTGGGACATGGTGGCCATTCACCAACCATCCACTACTCCATCCATCTGGACCATCCAGGGTTGCACAGCACTCATCAGTAAACAACACGGTTTGAAAATTAGTCTTCATGTATTTCTGAGCCCACTGCAAACGTTTCTGCTTGTGATCATTGTTTAGGGGTGGACGAATAATAGCTTTATGCACACTTGCAAACCCCTGGAGGATCTTACACCTTGAGGTTCGCGGGACTCCAGAGGCACCAGCGGCGTGAAATACCTGTTTGCTGCTTTGCAATGCCATTTTAGCAGCAGCTCTCCTAATCCTATTAATTTGTCTGTCAGAAACCTTCCTCATTATGCCTTTGTCTGAACTAACCCATCTGTGCTCTGAATCAGCCACAAATCTTTTCACAGTACGATGATCACGCTTAAATTTTCTTGAAATATCCAATGTTTTCATACCTTGTCCAAGGTATTGCACTATTTCACGCTTTTCGGCAGCAGAGAGATCCTTTTTCTTTCCCATATTGCTTGAAACCTGTGGCCTACTTAATAATGTGGAACGTCCTTCTTAAGTAGTTTTCCTTTGATTGGGCACACCTGGCAAACTAATTATCACAGGTGTCTGAGATTGATTACAATGATCCAAAGAGCCCTAAGACACAATACCATCCATGAGTTTAATTGAAAAACTAATAATTAAATGTTTATGACACTTAAATCCGATGTGCATAATAATTTGGAACACTGTGTAGATTCATTACACATGTTGTGATCTATTTCCAGCAGTTTTTTCTTTCAATGTTGATAATTATGGCTAACAATGAAAACCCCAAATTTAGTCTATCAGAAAATTTTAATATTGGGTAAAAGTTGAAGATTGTAGACTCATGGTGCGACACTCTAAACAACTAATCAACACAACACCTGCAAAGGTTTCCTAAGCCTTTAAAAGGACTGGTATGTTGCTCACTGGTCCAAAGTCCTGTTTTGAGGTGAACGTAAATTTTACATTTCATTTGGAAATCAAGGTCCCAGAGTCAGAAGGGGCATCAATCCAAGTTGCTTGCGGTCCAGTGTGAAGTTTCCACAGCCAGTGATGGTTTGGCACCTGCCCTCCGTGCCAAAAGTACTGTCACGGCGTGGGGTGTGAACCCACTGGGCCGTACTGCGTAGCGGGATAGCAGCTGGCCAAACAGGTACAGTACAAAGTCTATAGTCCAGAAAGGGTACCTGAGGCAAAGTAGACAGCAGTGGTGATTCAGGCTGAAGAAAAGGCTCAGGCAGTAGTTGGACATCTAGCGGGGTGTGACACAGTAGATGCAGCGAAAGACACAACCCGACTTCAAGTCTAGGTGGAACAGAGGCTCGGTAGCACAGGATACAGGGTACAGGCAGAAGGAACGGGTAACACTGGGAACTGGAAAACACTAGGAGACCATTGTCAAGACAAACTTTAGTTATACAACAACGCTCAGCCAATGTGCAAGAGGGCAGAGCCCTTTTATAGTCCAGCAGCATTCCGGACTGATTGTGCACGCACTCGCCCTTTAAGGCCGTGCACGCGCGGGCGCTCGGGCACTGCGGGAGACAGTCTTAGATCCAGGAAGTGAGTGCCGGCGTCTCACAGGAGGGAGACGCCGCAGAAAACCCACGTGTCCATGGCCGTATCAGTATCCCCCCTCTTATCCTCTTGCATCAGAGTGGGAGAGAAACTTCTTCACGAGGACAGGAGCATCGATGTTCTCCTCTGGCTCCCAAGACCTCTCTTCTGGACCGAATACCCTCCAATCCACCAAATAAAACATCCTTCCTCCCACTTTCTTGGTGGCCAGGATCTCCCTTACTTCGAAAGTCCCTGACGAGCCGCCAGGAGCCACTGCGGAACTAGGAGTCCTGGAGTAGCGGTTCAGGACCACGGGCATCAGCAGGGAGACATGGAAGGAGTTCGAGATCTTGAGGGTAGGAGGTAGCTGAAGCTTGTAAGACACAGGGTTAATTTGTAGCAGAATCTCGAAGAGTCCGAGGAACCTGGAAGCAAATTTGCAAGACAGCACCCTTAGCCGGATATTCCTGGACCTTCGTACCTGGAAGAAACTGAAGAGGCTCTCAACTTCTAGTGTCTGCCTTTCACTTCATACGGTCCACCGCCAGCAGAATAGAAGATCGGGTCTGTTGCCATATTTGCAGAAAGTCCCTGAAGGTAGAGTCAGCTGCAGGCCCCTGGGACACAGTAGAGACAGGAACAGGTATTCGAGGATGTGGGCCGTAGATGATGAAGAATGGACTGGAGGTTGTGGACTCACTAGTGTGGTTATTGTAGGAGAACTCAGCCCATGGGAGCAGATGCACCGAGTCATCATGCCGCGTGGACGCAAAGTGCCGCAGATAGTTCTCCATAATCTGGTTAACCCTCTCGACTTGACCATTGGACTGGGGATGATAGGCCGAGGAGAAGTCCAACTTTACACCGTGGAGACCGCAGAGTGCTCTCCGGAACTTCGAAGTGAAAAGGACCCCTCGATCCGAGACAATATGCAGGGGCAAGCCGTGCAGACGGAAGATGTGTTGAACGAAGAGGTCAGCCAGTCGAGCAGCAGAAGGCAAGCCAGTCAGGGGAACAAAATGAGCCATTTTGGAAAATCAATCCACCACCACCCAGATCACACTGCATCCAGCAGAGGGAGGCAGATCCGTGACAAAGTCCATCGCAACATGCCTCCAGGGGGCATCGGGCACAGGCAACAGCTGGAGCAGACCAGCTGGTCTGGAGTCGGAAACTTTATTTGCTGTGCATACCGTACAGGTGAAGACAAAGTCCATGACGTCTTTGGGCAGCGTGGGCCATCAGAACTGATGGGCGATTATGTCTCGTGTCTTACAAGCACCCGCGTGACCTGCCAGCTTGGAACTGTGAGCCCAGCAAAGGATTCTTCCTCTGTCTGCCAGACGTACAAAAGTCCTTCCCAGAGGAATGTCTATAACTTGCAGAGGGTTAACAGAGAAGATGCAGGAAGGATCAATAATATTCTGTGGGAATTCCACAGTGTCCTCTGCCTCAAACGACCTAGACAAGGCATCGGCCCTCACATTCTTGTCGGCAGGTCGGTAGTGGAGTTCAAACCAGAACTGGGCAAAGAACACGGGTGCTTCAGCTACTTCATTCTAGCGATTGGTGGGGCTCTCAGTGCTATGACCCCCACCAATCCAAACTTCTGACATGTCTCTATGAATTGTCAGAAGCTTTTATAAAATATGTACCCAAAAATGCTATCAAAACTACAGCTTGCAAAAAGCAAGTCTTCACACCGCTCCATCGGCAGAAAAGAATATGGAGACACAAACTATTTTTTTTTTTTAACAAATTATTTTTTATTTGTAAAAGCAGATCAACCCACAGAATAATGTCAACATGTAATTTTTAATACACAGTAAATGCTGTGAAGACAATACTCAAAGACAATGATTGAATCACAGTTGTTTTACCATTCCACCCCGAAAAAGACATTTTAAAAATGTCCTAGTACATTGTATGGTACATTAAATTATGCCATTAAAAACTACAAATCGTCCTGAAAAAAAACAAGCTATTTCGATGAAAAAATAAAAAAGTTATGGCTTTTGGAATGCGGGTAGGAAAAAACGAAAATCAAGAAAAACTAAAAATGGCTGCAGCACCAAGGAGTTAAATAAATTCATATATTAAATGTTTTCATATATCTTAACGTCCGCAGAGTGTTGCTGCACCTTTGTGTTTGGTCTACTGCTGCATGTTGTGTAAAGGTCCTTTTACATGGGACAATTATCGGGCAAACAAGCATTTATGTAAACGCTCGTTCTCGATCATTGTCCTGTGTAGCAGGGGAATAATCAGCCTATGAACGAGCAAATGCTTGTTCATCGGCTGATTGTATCGTTTATGCTGCAATAAATATTATCGTTGTTGGCAGCACATCTCCGACATGATGGTTATGCATGGGGACGAGCGATTGTATTACCGATCGCTCATCCCCATACATAGCTTCTTGTGAAAGGAGCAAACGGCGCTTATTTGCATGGCCCATGTCGAGCCGTGTAAGAAGCTCTTCTTACACTTACATTACTACTTTCTGCTGCTCATTGATTGCCAGAAAAGTAGAAAAAAAATGGAAACGTGGACTCATTACACGTCAATGAGATCCGCTACAAAATGGTATATAGTAGACCTACCATAAACTGTAAAAATTAAAACCATGATGCTTGTGTGAACAGAGCCTAAATCATCACAGAACACTTAGATTCTGAATTTACTGTAAGGCCTAGTTGATTTAGATTACTTTTTTAACATTATACTCAAAGTGAATACAGATACTAAGGCCGGCCATACATATATATGAGCTAACTGTTGGCTGAATGCAGTGGTGCAATTATCACAGTCACAGGGTGTTTGACCGCGACCAGGCACAGAGAACTGCCATATCGGCACGGCGCATACAAGGTCTTAATGCCGAGCAGCGCAAGGAGACGCCATGTGCTGTGTCGCATTTAACTTCCTAATGTGACCTTATATGCACTGAAGCTCAGCCTGATGTGGCAGACTGAGGGGATCCAGGGCAGGCCTCCAGCGGGCCAGAGAAGATAGAAGCGGTAAATAATTGTTTGTCAGATCTGGGGGGTCCAATTTGGCTGGGGGAGTTTTATTTGCGGGGCATTGGGTCCAACACAAGGCCCAGCATACTCATGGTGCGCCCCTGGCTGAATGCTTGTTCAGCCAGCAGCTATCTCTCCCAACTCCCCCATGAACATGCATGCTCATCTTGGCCGGAAGGTGAATCCTTATTTTAATGAGTGGGAGGGATTAAGAGACTGGCAGAAATTTATTATGAAATCTGACATGCCTAACATTACTTTCCCCCGACATCTGCTTTCAGGAGACATCGGCTGCCACCAGGGGCGTAACTAGGAAAAACTGGGCCCCATAGCAAACTTTTGACTGGGGCCCCCCCTCTGCTGGGTATTACACAACCCCCCCCCCCTTGTAGATAGTGCCTCCCTATAGATTCCACCACACAGTGCCCCCCTATAGATAGCACCATACACAGCCCCCTGTAGATAACGCCATACAGCCCCACCTGTAGATAACGCCATACAGTCCACCCTGTAGATAACGCCATACAGCCCCCTCTGTAGATAACACCATACAGAACCCCTCTGTAGATAACGTCATATAGCCCCCCCCCCCCAAAAAAAAAAACGGCCTATAGTTTGTCCTACAAAAGACATGCATCCCCTATCCACAGGATAGGGGATACATGTGTGATTGCTGGCAGCGATAAGGAGAACGGGGGACCGAAAGTCCCCCGAAGTTCTCCATGACTAACCTCGGACTTCCGGCGTTCAATAAAAATGAAAGGAGCGCTGGTCACGCATGCGCACAAGCACGACCGGCGCTCCATTCATTTCTACGGAGCTGCCGACACAGACCCCGGAAGTCCGAGGTTTGTCATGGAGAACTTAGGGGGGACTTTCGGTCCCCCGTTCTCCTCATCGCTACCAGCGATCCCACATGTATCACCTATCCTGTGGATAGGGGATGCATGTCTTTTGTAGGAACAACCCCTTCAGTGGCGTCGCGCTGTAGCAGCCATAGCGGCTGCTAGCGGAGCCTGCGGCCATGGGAGGGGGCCGTGCCAGCGGGTGCCACGGGCCCCCTCATGCTGCAGGCCCCGTAGAAGTCGCTACAGCTGCTATAGCGGTAGTTACGCCACTGCGTATAGGTTTGTACGGCGTAAAACTACAGCTCCCAGCATGGCCGGAACAATGGTAAGGATATGCTGGGAGATGCGGTTTCACAAAAAAAATCCTATCACCATCATCTCGCTGCAGATCATACAGTGACTACAATACTGATTAAAGGCAGAATAAACATTTACATTAAGTGACTCACCGGTGACGTCTCAGATTCTAGTTCTTTTCTTCTCCCTCCGGTTCAGACATCTATGATGGATTTCTCCCGGCCATGACCCATTTCTGCAGTTTTCCGCTCAGATGTCTTCAGCTTCTCACTTTTAAAACATTTCTGCACCTATAAACAAAGTTAAAATTCTCAACACATCTAAATATAACTGTCTCACACACACACACACACACACACACACCGTGCCCCCTGTAGATAGTGACCTACATAGAAGCCCATGTAGATAGTGCCCACATATGGACTCCAGAGCTGCAAGGTAATAGTGCTAACCACTGAGCCACCGTGCTGCCCTACATATAGCTTCCCCTATAGTTAGTGCTCCACGTATAGCCCACCTCTGTAGATAGTGTCTCACATATAGCTCCCCCTGTATATAGTGTCCCACATATAGCCCACCCCTGTAGACTGCACTACATATAACCACCCTGTTGCTAGTGCCCCACAGGTAACCCACCCCTGTATATAGTGCCCCACATATAGACCCCCCTGTATATAGTGGCCCACATATAGACCCCCCTGTATATAGTGCCCCACATATAGACCCCCCTGTATATAGTGCCCCACATATAGACCCCCCTGTATATAGTGGCCCACATATAGACCCCCCTGTATATAATGGCCCACATATAGAACCCCCTGTATATAATGGCCAACATATAGAGCCCCCTGTATATAATGGCCCACATATAGAGCCCCCTGTATATAGTGGCCCACACCCCCACATATAGACCCCCTGTAGCTACTGCCCCACATATAGACCCCCCTGTAGCTACTGCCCCACATATAGACCCCCTATATATAATAGCCCACATAAAGATGACCCCCCCCCCCCACTATAGATAATGCCATTCACATTTTTATGAGGGAAAAAAAACAAAAAACTTGACATACTCACATGATCCCGTTCCCACGCTGTTCACTGGCGATGCAGACATGCTCTCTTCTGAGCATGTCTGCAGGAGCTGAACGAGTGTCCTCCAATGACGCTGATTGGCGGGGCAGAATGACTTGCCTCGCCAATCAGCACCTTCCAAGCATGGAAGCGGCGCGATGATGTCATAACGCCGCTAGCCAATCAGTGTCATTGTAAGGCACTGGATGGTTAGGCACGGAACATGCCCGGCCATTCAGTGCTAATACATGTATTTGGCTGCCGCTAGCACTGGGGCCCCCTCCGGTGATAGCGACACCTACAGGCATGAGAGGGCCTGTGTAAGGCTCGGCGTCGCGGGCCCCACAGTAGCGGCGCTACCGCTGTAGCAGCCATAACGGCTGCTAGCGGCGCCACCGGGCATTTGAGTGGGCGTGTCGGCTGGCGGCACGGGCCCCCTCAAGCCCCGGGCCCCGTAGCAGCCGCTACTGCTGCTACCGCGGTAGTTACGCCACTGGCTGCCACCGTACACAATGTATAGTCTGCCAATGCTAACCAAAATCACAAGATTTTGCCAAACTTTAATGTGTGCAGTCACCTCAAGGAGCAAGGAGGCAAAGAAGACGTTCTGTAAAGATTTAGATAACATGCAGCAAGTAAAAAGCAGGCTACAGATGGTTAATGAAGTATACAGATGTAGCCGTCTTTACCTTCATTTTTAACGCATTAAATAAACAATGGCTAGATCTCTTATCTTGACTTTTTCAATGACTTTTTTTGTGTGATATCACGCTGCAGCAAGTTATCAGAGTCAAGTTAAAGATGGCTACATCCGTATATAGCAGGATTACTATTGTAAGTATGAGCTGTACACTTTATTTTAAATGTGGTGTACATTTTAAAAATCTGCACATAAAGTAGTTGCTGATATAGAGGACAAGGAACTGATCACACTATCACATTCTCCATCCTGGTTCAGGAAGGTCTGGTGCTTTTTGACCCCAACAGTCCGCTCAAAAAAATGCAATGACAATTAGGCGGATTTCCATCTCTCTGATTGGATATATTGCAGTACCTGTGGGGAGGCGTTCACACCACCCATGGAGTAGTTAGATAGGGCTAAGCTAAATACGCATTAGACCATTCCATCTAAAGCATATTAACAGTTAAAAATGTGAAGTCATATGTGGTTACCTATACATCAGACTCATCTGGGCCTAATTTGCCATAAGATAATATTCTTTTAGTTCTCAGGTGGAAAGAAATCATAACAACCGAAGTGTTTGCAGTCAGTTAATGATACTCATGGTCAATGTCTCTTGTTCCCCAGTCAATTGACATTGACAAAATATCTCTGTTTGGTATTATTTTGAATATACTACTTTCAACAACTCTTTCAGCAACTTATTTCTAAGCTAAAATGTTGATGTACTTTTATACCATTATGTTTGCTGCTAACCATCATTTTATGTGTGTTCTTTGTAGATTATGATATCTAAGTTTTGCAACAGAATACTTATTAATGACTTTTGTTCAACATTATCTTTGATAGCACATAGGTCTTCCTTTGAATGTGGCCTCGAAGTTGACCCTTGCCAGTAAAAAATATTAGGGCAATGAATCATTGTTGTATATAGAGCACTCTTCGATTAGACAATGAATCATTTTAAGTGCACCTAACATATTACATTTCAGCTTTTCCCATAGGATTTTAATAGTATATACTATAGAAACATTTAAACCGTATATGTTTCTGACAAGAACTATATATATATATATATATATATATATATATATATATGTACTTCACATACATAGTCAATGCAATCATTAAACAATAACAATATTGTTGAAAAACAATGGATTTGCAGATGCCTCTTTGGAAAGATTGTCCTGATTGGCACAAAATTCCCATCTCATTTTATTAACTATTGGGTACAGAGGGTTTTATTCTGTCTAACTAATTAAGAGCCATTGCAAAAAAAATTCATGACAATATCTCTAACACACATAAATCATGTCTTCCTACCTTTCCATTAAGCCGGGCTCTCCAAAAGACAGGTCATTTCGAGACTTTGTGACTTCCATTGTCAATGATATGATAATTTTCGTTGCATTTCAGAAAAAATTCTGCTTGGCAAGGCTAGTGAAATTCATCATTTTTTACACATTCACTTGCATTATACACTCCTGCCCTTCTCTCTAGCATGTAATTTTTCAAGAAATGCATACATTGGTTTCATATATACAGAAGCTATGAATATACATATTTGTCTTTATGAAGTAAAGATCATTACAAATTCTCAATAGCAACGTCCAAGCCTCTTTCTTTGTTAAATAGATTATAGTTCTGCATAGATTCAAGATTCTTGTTTGTCTTGAACATCACCTGGACTGATAATTCTGGATCATTGCTACAGAATGTTAATTGTTAGAATAATTAAAGAACATATATAATATACTTTTGACATTTGTCATCCACTAGTTGGTGGTGTTAACATGTCTTTAGTCCGTACTAGTGTAACTACTGCATCCACAAAAGGATTTTTTTCAACAAGATATTGCTGCATGCCATAAGGCTAGAATAGCAGTATACATTGATGGCCTGTACTTAGAACAGAACATCAATCTGTAATCGATGAGGGTCTAACTCCCAGGACCCCCACCATTCATGAGAGAGAAGGAGCCGCAGCCCCTTTATGTTTATTGAGGCACAGCGGCTCCTCTGTAGATGCGGCTGTGCCTAATACAGCAGCACAACTCTACTCATTCAATTGCCACAGCCTCTACTTGGTCCTGGGGGTCGGACCCCACTTAGGATGGGCCATTAATGTATATTTCTGGAAACACCTTTTAAGCTTGAAGGGAGAGTTAAAAAAAATAACAGCAATACTTTCCCTATCATTCTTTTTTTTTTATCCGGTTCTCTCTCATGGGCTAGGAGAATGCATGTGCCTTCCATTCCTCCCAGAATAAAGGCTCCCTAAGCCCCACCCCTTTAGATATGCCCTGCCTCCAATCTGATCTCCTGAGATGGATTGCACCACAAAGAGACAAACCTTTTTTTCTCTAGAAAATTCTACAAAACTGTTTGTTTCAGGAGCTTGAAGAACGTTTGTACACTGTCAAATAGGGTTTGTTTTTTTCATTCTTTGTTTGTTTGTTTGTTTGTTTGTTTGTTTGTTTGTATGTTTGTTTCTGTCTTTATTTCTTTCTCAATTTTTCAGTTTCAGAGTCCCTTTGAAGCAAAATTAGAATGCAATATGATCTCTGAGTTGAGTGTCCTACATATGACCGCACACACAGAGTCCTTACAGGTCCTTATTATGGAACCATAGGCACCGCGTATGCTGCCACATGGAGCCTCCACTTGCAGTAACTCATTAATACAGCATCCCAGGGAGTACATGGAATCTGAGGGTAAATAAACCTTGTGGGTGTCTCCATAAAAAATCAGAGGCAGAAGGATGTATAGCATATAGCAATGTGAATGATGTGTAATCTCTCCCTTTACAAAAGGCAAAGTGGTAGTATGGAAAAAGTGATAAGCTTAACATTTTAATTGTTACCAAATGACAAGTGTACTCACAATTCTTTTCAAAAGTTTATTGTTCTGATTTTTTTAATTGTACACAGAATTGAGCAATTGAGGAAATATATTTACAGCTATACACATGTTCTATTCATTGCAGATACACTTGATTGGAAAAAACAAACAAAAACCAGAACATACACAGCATATTAGATTCTATGGATTCTTGATGTTAACATCTTCAGTTCAATGAAGAAAATGTATCCAGAATTCTCATCATTAATTGTTGGGTAATAACAAATCAATATTAATTTTAGATATTAGGAAATTATCATGTTTAAATAAAAATTAAACTAAAGTTTATCCATAGCATGAGCCTAATTACATTTCTTATTCTTATGTTATTTGTGTTTCTACAGTCTCATCTGGATATAATAGAAATCCTGTAAATATGCTGTCATCATCATTACTGACATAAATACCATTCCACTCCCGTGAAACCTCTAACCAAACCTGATCCCCAGCATTTAACTTCAGTACCAGCATTGCGGAAGCTTGATCTATCTCCTGGCCATAAAGAGTTTCGCGGCTTTTAAAAATCTTTTTATTTTGAGCAACAATGCTAATCTTAGCTGGGCGTCCCCTGACTGTCAAGTGGAATGCAAAGACATAGGTTCCCGAAATGGTACAATTAAATTTACCTGTTGTTGGGTTGTACTCATCTTGTTCATTGTGCAATATTCTATCAAACTTTACTGGTGCATTAGGGGCCGGAAAAGGTTTTGATAGACCCACAGTAAAAGCAGATTTTATGGGTTTAGGATTATCTCCTCTAGATCCTTTGAGGCCTCTGGAACCTTTTTTTCCTGGAAGGCCTCTGACTCCTTTCATGCCAAAATTTCCTTTTGGACCAGGTGGACCCATTAAACCAGAAGACCCAAACTCACCTTTATCCCCCTTTAGTCCTGGTTCTCCCTTATCTCCAATTTCTCCTTGAAAGCCATTAATACCATTTAACCCTGCATCACCCTTAATACCTTTGTCCCCCTTTAATCCCCTGTCTCCGATTTCTCCTACATCGCCTTTATCTCCAATATCCCCACAATTGCCTTTCTCTCCTAAATCCCCTTTTTCACCCTTGTCTCCTTTTTCTCCATCGATGCCAATTAAGCCTTGCTCTCCTTTTTCACCTCTGTCCCCTTTTGTGCCATTTTCACATATATCGCCTTTAATTCCTTTTAATCCTTTTAAACCAGCAAGTCCAAAATTTCCTTTTTCACCTTTAGGCCCAATCTCACCTAGATGATAGTAATAAATATAAAAAGCCAACATTAGCTACTTTATAATTATTATGAAGTTCAGTATTTAGAAAACATTCTAAAGAGGTAACAATGAGGCGCCATTTACAGGGGGGCTATATGTGGGGTACTATATACAGGGGGAACTATATGTGAGGCACTATCTACAAGGGAGCTATATGTGGGGCACTATCTACAGGGGGAGCTATATGTGAGGGGGCTATATGTAGTGCACTATCTACAGGGGGAGCTATATATGGAGCACTATCCACAGGGCAATGGCTATATGTGGGGCACTATCTACAGGCAGGGCTATATGTAGTACACTATCTACAGGGGGCTATATGTAGTGCACTATCGACCAGGGGGCTATATGAAGTATGCTATCTACAGGGATGGGCTATATGTAAGGCACTATCTACAGGGGGGCTATATGTGGGGTACAATCTACAGGGGAGGCTATATGAGGGACACTATCAACAGGGGCTATATGTGAGTCACTATATACAGGGGGCACTATATGTGGGGAGCTATCTACAGGGGAGGGCTATATGTGGGGCACTATCTACAGGGGGGATATATGTGGGGCACTATATACAGGAGGCGCTATATGTGTGGCACTATCTACAGGGGGGATATATGTGGGGCACTATCTACAGGGGGAAATATGTAGAGCGCTATCTACAGAGGGGCTAAATGTAGTGCGCTATCTACAAGGGGGCTATATGTAGGGCACTATCTACAGGGGGTTATATGTGGTGCACTATCTTCAGGTGGCTATATGTGGGACACTATCTACTGGGGGGCTATAAGTGGGGCGCGATCTACAGGGAGCTGTATGTGGACCACTATCTACAGAGGGATCCATGTAGGGCACTATGTACAGGGGGCCCTTTGAAGGCACTATGTACAGGGAGCACTGTGTGTGTGTGTGTGTGTGTGTGTGTGTGTGTGTGTGTGTGTGTGTGTGTGTGTGTGTGTGTGTGTGTGTGGGGTGGGGGGGTGTATTGTGCTATTATAATCAGGGACACAGTGTTTGGTGCCATTATAGTCAGGGACACAATGTATGGTGCCATTATAATCAGGGACACATTGTATGGCACTATGAGAATATAGAGGTTCAGTGTATTGTACTATTATATTTAGGGGTGTAGTGTGTGGCGCCACGAGAATTTTATCTTCGTTTATAGTTGCAGCAATGTTTGAAAAGTTAGAAGCTGAAGACATCTGACCAGCAAACTGCATAAATGGGCTGTGGCCGGGAGAAGTCGTCATAGAGGTCTGGATCAGATGGAGAAGAAAAGAGAAAAAGAACAACTAAAATCTGAAAAGACGTCACCGGTGAGTCCCTTAATGTAAATGTTTATTCTGCCTTAAATCAGCACTGTAGTCACTGTATGATCTGCAGCGGTGGTATGATTTTTTTTTAATGCTGGGTGCTGTGGTTTTACGCCGAACAAACCTATACGACAGGGTATTTGTGCTGGTGTTGTATTTATGTGCTAAGCTTGGTTCTGGTCTTGTATTTATGTATTGTACTTTGTTATGGTGCTGTATATATGTACTGAGCTAGGTTCTGGAGCTGTATATATGTACTGAGCTTGGTTCTGGTGTTTGTATTCATGTAATGAGCTTGGTTCTGGCACTGTATATATGTATGAGCTTGATTCTGGTGCTGTATATATGTACTGAGCTTGGTTCTGGTGCTGTATATATGTTCTGAGATTTATTCTGGTGTTGTATTTATGTACTGAGCCTGGTTTCTTGTTTTGTATTTACGTACTGAGCTTTGTTCTGGTGCTGTATATATGTATTGAGCTTTGCTCTGGTGCTGTATATATGGGAGAGATTGGTTCTGATGCTGTAATTATGTAGGGTATATTTATAATAACAAAATTACAGGGCAGATGGAGTTGTTTTCAATTAGTTGTATATTTAATGGGAACCTGTCTGGTAGTTTTAACCCCTTGAATCGTGTGCTGATGATGCAGAAAAAAAGAGAGTCTCCAGGGGCGCTGCTGCACTAAAGAACGTAAATAGGCATGGAAAGCAAATGGTATAATGGATGATTTATTAGGTACAAGAGGCTACGCGTTTCAATGCCGCACCGGCATCTTCATCAGGCCATAACAGAAGCATGACAACTGCACTGTTTAAATACAAAATGAACACTGAAAAAACCCGCCAATGTGACTGGGGTCAGAGTGCTCAGATGACGTCACAAATAGAAGATTGGAATGAATTGCAGCTATACAAACAAGGCAGTGAGTAGTTAATGCAATCAGCGGTCAGGACCTTGGACAGCAGTATAATGAAACATACGTAACCAAATCAAAGAAAACACATAACAAAAAAATTAAAATAGATATTAAATGTTAAAATGCTCAATTATGAAGGAGCAATATAATGATAAAAAGCCCATAAAAAAAAGAGATCAAAATATACAGGAGAAAAAAAGAATACAGTCATAAACAATGTATTTAGAATGGAAACATCCAAAAGGATGCTATAATATGACAGCGTCCAGAAGGATGCAGAAGAGACATCACACTAAAATTAAACATGAAAAATTAAAAGCATCCAAACATATGCTGAAACCGCTAGCATCCAAAACTGACATCAATATGGATGCTAAAATGACAGCACACGTATGACAGTAAAAACGGGCATCAATTGACATGTGTACTCAGAAAAAGGTAGCAAAGTGTAATACAATGAAATGAATTGTCATTATTAAAATATAATATACCTTTGATTTAGTACAATAAAGAGCAGCCAGTATGTATAAACATGAAAGCATTAAACACGTATAATGTTAAACAATCAGATCACTAGGTAAGTGTTGAGCATAAAAAATATAAGGATATCAGGGAAGAAAAAATAGCAAAGAGAGAGTGACAATAATAATCTTATATAAATGCCGAAAAAACGCAAAATCGGAACAACTGGAATTAAGAACTCAACGAATTCAAGGAAATGCATGGAGCTAGGAACTGCAAAAAAATAGCAACTAAGGGGAAACATTATACTCAATCGAACGAGCAAAGAAATTGTGTTATAGGGTAGATAAAAAACAGCCCCTAATGAACGTTAACTTGATATCAATAGTCAGTATTACTCTAGGGAAGATTCAGAGAGATCATTCAAGCCATATGGTTGGAGAGTCCTCAATTTAAAAATCCAATAATTTTCACGTTGCTTGAGCTTGCCAAATCTATTGGCTACATTCAGTGGAATCTGTTCGATGGGTGTAACCGTTATTTGATTAAACAGGTTATTATGGGTAGAGGCAAAGTGACGGAAAACACTATGTTTCATGAAGCCAGAGGTTACATTAAACCAATGACCATTAACTCTGGTTCGTAGGCATTGTGTAGTACGGCCAATGTACTGTAGAAGACAGGGGCATTCAAGCATATAGATGACAAAAGAACTCACACAATTCAGGAAACTGTTAATGTTAAAAGATTCCTCAGTCACTGTGGATATATACATTGTGGCTCTGTGGGTAATGATAGCACTTAATATCTATTTTAATTTTTTTGTTATGTGTTTTCTTTGATTTGGTTACGTATGTTTCATTATACTGCTGTCCAAGGTCCTGACCGCTGATTGCATTAAATACTCACTGCCTTGTTTGTATAGCTGCAATTCATTCCAATCCTCTATTTGTGACGTCATCTGAGCACTCTGACCCCAGTCACATTGGCGGGTTTTTTCAGTGTTCGTTTTGTATTTAAACAGTGCAGTTGTCATGCTTCTGTTATGGCCTGATGAAGATGCCGATGCGGCATTGAAACGCGTAGCCTCTTGTACCTAATAAATCATCCATTATACCATTTGCTTTCCATGCCTATTTACGTTCTTTAGTGCAGCAGCGCCCCTGGAGACTCTCTTTTTTTCTGCATCATCAGCACACCTCCTGCGGTTTTCCCTGGAATACCGGCGCAGAGTCCTGGCAGCAGCAGCAACCATTCTCTCAACTGTTTGTCGTCCACATACCCTAGGTGAGCACCAATTTGGACATTTGGTATTTTGCACCTCTGTTGCCCGGTTAATCTACACTATGTGGCGCTGTGTTTTCTATCTCCTATCAACCCCTTGAATCGGCACCATGCAGTACCACATGATCTGACAATATTTCCAAACATTCCCCTGTATGTTTTTTTTCAGATGCAGCAAAATCTATAATATCAACTTTTAAACGGCGCACACTATATGCTAATTACTCATTAAAGGGTCATGGGTCGATGACGCTATCCTTTTAGAGTCACATAGTCCTGCCTCCAAAGCCACCTTTCCGTGCTTGCTTGACATCCCACTGGCTGATATACATCACTACCAGTCTCCTCCAACTTTCTCGGATGCGCCATTGCCTTGTTGTATTTGGGCACGCACCGTGCAGTGAGGTGTACTCTGCTCGGCTGCATCACGTATGCCAGTACAAGGCAACGGCACATCCGCAAGAGTTGGAGGAGTCTGCTAATGATGTAGAACAGCCAGGGGGATGTCAATAAAAATCTGGTGGGCGCCATTTACATTTCACCTCAGGCAGCAGAAAAGCTAGAATTGGCCCTGTCCCCACCATTCGTTTTGTAACTCCTTTCAGCAGCAAAACTTAGGCCCAATGTATATTATAAGGGGCTAGCACGTCATGTGCTGACACTTTGTGATATGCCTTTATATTTTTGCAGACCCACTTTAGGCAATCACATAATATATTCTCAGAAGCTCACTGAGGGTCACCTTTGACGATCATATGATAAATATTAGCAGGGCTTGACAGCAAAAACAAAACAGTAACCTGCAAGAAAGAATCTTCTCTTCTAATAGTTATTTAAAAGTTTCTAAACTTAAAATAATGCTAAGCCATTTTAAGGTGCTAAAGGAAGGATTTTCAATTACAGCAATTAGCTTGTCTTGAGAAATCTCAAAAAGTTACAAAAATGTTGTGGGTAGTTACCCATTCCAATGAAAATAATGAAAATTCACAGGAGGTGCACTAAGTTAAGCATATCATTAGAAGGTTTTACGTACTGAATGACTTTATCGAACATATGTAATTAGTAGTTGCTGAACTGTATTAACAACTAAGAGCAAAGAGCAGCAATTCTGACATCCACAAGTTGTTGGACTGATACAGTGAGGAAAGATAAAAATACCTAAATTATAATGTTATAGAGACCTCAGGAAGATGTGTTTAGCATGCAACCAAAAATAAGAATACAGCTTCCACTGTGGCAGTATTCTAAGATTGTTACAGATATTTTTTCAACAAAGACATTTATAACATATTCAAAGGGTCCCTTCAGCTTGATTCCACCAGGTGAGGTGGCCTCCACATTTAGGCAGACATTGAATAGGGAGGTGGCCACAAGTCTGTGGTTCTCTCCCTTCTAGTCTACGGGAGTTATGGACATATCCGATCAAGCGTGACTCACAGTCACAACCTCACCTGGTGGATGGGGTCAAGGGACCAGATGGGGGACCCCAAGCTATTAGAGATTTATGGCTTATTCTGTGGATATGCTTTTAATGTCTATGGCAAGAGATAATAGGTTAGTCCATACAGTGATTAGCTGCAGAGTTATAAACCTCCCCTGTATTACACTGACTATCTATACTATCTGTGAATCATGTGTGCAGAGAGTCCAGTGTATTTCTATGAGATGCTGCTCTCCTCTGCCTCATATGTAAAAACTGATATGGAAAAATCTATCACTAGCAGAATGCAGAGGAGATAGTCTGAGCTGCATATAATACACTGAGACGCTGCAGTTTGGGGACAGAAGTTCTATATCACTAATCTATCTCTTGCTGTACTTCAATAGGACTCAGAGCAGAGCAAGTGCAGTGTGATGAGACTCCGCCGTCTCTCCAAAGCCAGAAGCATCATGGGAAATATGTTCTGCCATAGGGGAACCATATCAGAGGGGAAGAAGAAATCAAGATGGCAGACTACCCATAAATGGCACATAAACTATAACAGGTACACACAATGCATACACCAGAGCCTCTATTCCTTTATTCTTTAATAATAGTCTATGCTGCACTATGTAGGCAAAAAAAAATTGATGGAATGCTTCTTTAAAATGTATCATGTTGGAGGACTGGCTAATAATGATGTCATCGACATTAAAAGGTAAGCGGAGTGGTTATTTTCTGTCTTTATTGATAAGACTTGGAGAGAATCACATATAGCCTACCTCTTCTTCTGACAGCTAGGACTTAGAGCAATTCTACCCAGCAACATTAAACAAGAATTTATTCCATTAATTTACCATAACTTTCCCAAATTAGAATGTTACACTTGGCAGTGAAGCGTTTTTGTTATTAAGTGTGTCCTGTTCCTCCAGTGATGAGTGTACACATTCTGTAAGACTGCAGTAATTAATATGTATTTAAATGCCACAAAATTTAGCACCAGACTCGAGCAGCATCTGTGTTTCTATAATTGCTATACAGTTATCAAGAACACATAACGCATTTTTTGCCAGAGGGAAGAAGTGTAACAATCTGTTTAAGGCCTTCCCCTGGCAACTTATGGGTTAAATCAATTATTTAAACAGCATTTGTTAAGCAGAAGCACAAGTTTGCTCTCCAGTCACACAGGCGACTATCAATGTATGCCTGTCTGCTACCTGCAGAATGTATGTATCTGACAGATCTCCGAGGAGATTGTTTCTCCTTCAACAGAATCAATTTGAACAGAGGTCAACAGAGCAGAGTTTCATTACAAGGGATGTAGAATGAGAAATAGACAAACATAATTGTGAATCATTCATTATCATTACCTGCTTCTCCTGGCCTTCCTGGGAATCCTGGAATCCCACTAGCTCCCTCGTCACCGTGTTCACCTTTCTCACCTACACATAAACATCCGCATTAACATTGTCACACAGTAAAGAACTCCATCCCCAATGACACCAAAAAGAGTGAGAATGACTATAGCGTTCTGAAAAATAGAATTACACTTAAAGAAACCTTCTACTATCAATAAAGAAATGTTTTTGTTTTTTTTTTACAAAAACTGGTATAGCCAATATTTTCGAGTAGAAGTTGTTTAGAAACTGGTACATGTGCTATATTTTCAGAATGATTGGACATGATTGATGACTGGTTAGACATGTAGCTCTACACACCATCAAATGTTCAGTAGTTACAATAGATCTATATAGAACACCGCTGTTCAGTTGGGGAATTGTGGACTATATATCACTTTTCATCTTCAGGAGTCTGATGTAAAAACGTGCCCTATTACGTTCTCATATTTCTCCAAAGGTCACTGATCCAGACTGTATGGTATGATGCCACAGGCACCCAGTTTAACCATCCATATACTGTACAGTAGATCAACAACCAATAACCGTCTTTCTTTGCCCCATCCATTAACAGGCTAAATTAATTGGGAGGGGGGAATAAGCCGCTGCTGTTTAAATCCAACAGGCCTGATCCTTTTTCACCTTGATGGCAAACATCGGGCTATACCAAAATATATTAAATTATTTAATATGCATAGCCAGCTTTACAGTGCTGGCTTTCTCTCTAAGTGTCTGACCTCTTTACCTTTGACTTTAGACCTTTGGTTTTTTTAATTCTGATCCTCTTAACACTGGGTATGCAACAAGTAGATCGGGCCAATGTCCATCCAGGGACAGTGTCTTTTAAGACCCTAGCAATAGCCCTGATAACTGTCACATCATTCACCCCCCCCCCCCATGGTCCTGTCACTACTTGGTACCAAGTAGATCTTGTAGATCTCAAGACCCTGCCAAGTTACCACAGTAGATCTTCACCTCTATAAGGTTGTCTACCCCTGCACTAAACTGTAAAATGCCAACTATTTGCTTGAGTACTGATTAAGATTTGCCTCCTGATTTAGTTCTAGATTGTTTGTAGTTGCCAATTTGCTTGAAGCTGACTAAAGGCCCCCAATGCAAAATCTGTAAAAGTGCTCCCGACCTACCATGTGCCATTTATAATACTGGTGTATGATGAGGATCCTTTGGACCGGCCCCAGCAGGCACCAGGCCTCATGTGCAGCTGTAACCTCTTCGCCCCTTATAGCTTTGACCCTGCATGGCCACAATAACGACATCTGATTCGGTTTTGTCTTCTCTGCTGACTACCAGGCTTGATAATTGCTACAGGGTATCCTCTTGCTTATGTGACTCAGACATGCCAAGTCAAGTTTTGGGGCCGACTGTTTACTAATGACCTGAACTTAGCTTAATTTAGTGCTCTGCATGGTTCATAGCACCAATGTTAAAAATGTTTTGCTAAATGCAACAAACAGGATACTTGGCAATCCATCATTATTTAAGACTTTACTGTCCATTGCAGACAGTCAATGACACCACATGCACTATGTAAAATTGTACATGAATACTTCTTGGCAAATTGCAAGATGCTCCATCCTTTTGTAGCTCCACATGCTCATTTTGATGAACAATAATTTGTTGCTCAGCCATCAATATTAAAAATAATTTATGTGAAGACTTCAAAGGAACATTGGCCATTGTAGTCTATATAGTCCTTTTCACTATAATTTAATCTAATATGTATGGGTGTCTGTAGATTTGCATTTGTGTATAAATGGGTACTTCATATACTACTTGGCTATACATAACAATTACACACTGGCAAATAGACGCTGTATATATCACTGACCAGTGTGTAATATTTAGCTACATCCCTACCATATAAAGCAGCATTAGGAAACATCTGTATGAGCTGGAAACTAAGACTATTATATTTTTCTCATTCACTACTCATGAATTCAGAACTTTTCTGTTGTAAAATCTTTTTTTAAATTAATTTCATATATGCGAGTGGATAACTACATCCCCGCAGAGTCTCCACAATGTTAGTCTGATCAAGGACATTTGGTCTGAAACGTTAAATCAGTAATATTTGACATCTGCTTGGCATCAGACAACAGGAGTGCTGTTTTTCCCCTTTTTTGGATTACTCACAGTCTTTCACTATCACAGATTCAGTGATCTATTAATAGTTTGTTTAATATTGTTCTTTTTTATCAATTATTGTGTACTGCACAGCTCAAAACTGTATTTCCAATTAAAATGTATTTACAATCAGCATAAATGTTTAAATAAGCATTGTTGGACAGTTTTAGAAACTTACATCTAAAAACTATTTTAATGCTTGAATATGGAGCATTTCCTAGTCTGCACTTCATTCCAGTGGGGAGCTTCACTAAAGCAAAGCGTTTTATGGAAGGGACATGTTGCATGCTACATGATGCCATGAAAGAGCAAAACTAGTGGTAACTAAACTAAAATAAACCATACTTAAACCATGACCATACAAAAACAGGCCATGCCCCATTATGATAGCCAGGGTGTCTCCTTTAAGAGGGCCATCAGGGTGACCTGATCTTCGCAGGAATATACATAGTTTTAATAAAACCCCTCACTGCATAGTGGGAAGGTTATCTAACAGTGATTGATTGGCAGGGAGAGAGCTATGGGGTGGGCAGGAGTAATTACATACAGACACATATCTGTAGGCTATATGAATGGCTGACTGGTAAAGCTGTTAGCTAATACGTCTAAAGAGGACCTGTCATCTCTCCTGACATGTCTATTCTAGTTTATACTTGAAAACGAGAAACCCAGAAAATGACACCAATCTTGCAGTTTAACAGGTGTTTTCTGTTCAAAAGCTTCTTAATAAGTGTAACAGTATGTCACAGATATTCGGTGCATTCCTTAAAACCAGGGTCGGGGATCTCGGCTCCGCAGGACATCCCACCAGGTCGGGTTACTATGATGACCGTAGGCTCATGACACGTCCTACTGTGCCACTATGGATCTCAGAGGTGCTACCCTCTGTCACAGCCTGCCATGCCTTTGCAGTGCGGGCGGTCAGCTTGCTGGAAAATCTCCCTGCACCTTCATGAACCACGATGGCTACTACACCACTACATTTCACGGACCCTCGACTACCCTCGTCCATGATGTGCAACATATCACTGTTTATCTCTACGCAGCAATCAGAGATTGACCTCAGGCCCCACAAGGGCATCAAGAGTTCCAGTACTTTAAGTATCAGCACAGGCAATTACTTAAATTACAAGACAACTTGGGCGTATAACTTGAACTCGTAACGATGGAACGCTAAAGAAATTAAACAGGATAACTTTGCACACAGCTTGTCCCCAATGGTCAGGAGGAGGAGGATTGCCTCAATATAGTGCTCTTCTATCTCACCAGTACACTAACTTATACTTAACTTCAGCTATAAGTCCTCGTCTGCCACCTTGTGCCTGAGAAATCTTGTAAGGTCACTGCAGCCCGTGGCACGCCACACCCGGCCAGATACTTTCCTAAGCGTACGGCTATGTAGAGTCTCTTACCCCCTTGATCACAGCACGATGCTATGTTGGGCCTCTTAGGGCATGACCACACATGGCGGAATTCCTCCGCAACTGTCCGCATCAATGCCGCACCTAATCCGGGTTGCGGATTACGGCTGCGGATCTGCACAAAATGTGCAGAAAATTGATGCGGACTAGCTGCTGCGGACTGCGGGAAAAGTGCTTCCCTTCTCCCTATCAGTGCAGGATAGAGAGAAGGGACAGCACTTTCCCTAGTGAAAGTAAAAGAAATTCATACTTACCGCCCGTTGTCTTTATGACGCGTCCCTCCTTCGGCATCCAGCCCGACCTCCCTGGATGACGCGCCAGTCCATGTGACCGCTGAAGCCTGTGCTTGGCCTGTGATTGGCTGCAGCCGTCACTTACACTGAAACGTCATCCTGGGAGGCCGGACTGGAGACAGAAACAGGGAGTTCTCGGTAAGTACGAACTTCATTTTTTTTTACAGATACATGTATATTGGGATCGGTAGTCACTGTCCCGGGTGCAGAAACAGTTACTGCCGATCGCTTAACTCTTTCAGCACCCTGGACAGTGACTATTTACAGACGTCTCCTAGCAACGCTCCCGTCATTACGGGAGCCCCATTGACTTCCTCAGTCTGGCTGTAGACCTAGAAATACATAGGTCCAGCCAGAATGAAGAAATGTCAAGTTAAAAAAGCAAGACGCATCCGCAGCACACATGACATGTGCATGACAGCTGCGGACTTCATTGCGGAACTTAGAATCTCCATTGAAGTCAATGGAGAAATTCCGCCATGAGTCCGCCACTGCTCCGCAACAGACAGAGCATGCTGCGGACACCAAATTCCGCTCCGCAGCCTATGCTCCGCAGCGGAATTGTACGCATCGTGTAAACGAACACTGCTAAATTAAAGTGAAAGTCAATGGAGAAACGGCTCCGCTGCGGATTAACGCTGCGGAGTGTCCGCAGCGGAATTTAAGTGAAATTCCGCCATGTGTGAACCCGCCCTTACAGTTACAGTACCCGCAGCAGGTCCTCTGCACATTATATGCAGTCACTCAGCACACAGCAAAACTGATGCAAAGGAAAAGTGAAGCATTTGCCCATGGCAACAAATTAGATTCCACCTCTTATTTTTCAGAGGCCTCTTGGAAAATGCATCAATCTGGTTACCATGAGCAATTACTTCATTTTTCCCTTTACACCAATTTTGATCATTCTCCCCTGCTGACTCTACTTCCTTATTCTAATAAAACTTCAAACTAGTCTGCTCACTTCTGCCTCCTGCTGTTCAGACACAGGCATTATACACGCAGGAGGTACGTATAATAATTTGTAAGGGACAGTGTCACCCCCTTACATGTATTCCCCATGAAATAATAATGCTGAAATTGTTTTTCTGAGAAACCAGCATTGCTACCATTCCTCTGTTATTCCTCCTGGAAATGTATAGATAAATTAAGAATAGGATATTACCACCATTTACCTTGTCAGGACAGAATGTCCCTACACAAACTGTGAATGTCAGCACTGATTTAACCATGTCAGACTGTGTAGGGACCCGCCCTTTAACAAGGGGAATGGTAATACCCAGTTGTCAATTTATTCATAGTTTTTCAGGAGAAAAACAAAAGAACGGCCCAATTCTAAGAAAGGATGAACCAAAATTGTTGTTTAATAAGGAATACAATTCTTTAATCAATGGTTTCATTTGTGGATTCCTAACACGTCATATTATAAGAACCTAATACAATTACATGGGTACAAAGCTTCATTCAACTCTAGTTATTTTGCTAGACAACTTTTGTCCAATTTTCTATTTCCATTAGAAACTGGAACTAAATCAATATAATGTCAATATTACACACCTTTGTCTCCTTTATAGCCCTTTGGGCCCGGGAGACCAATGGCTCCATTTGGTCCTGGCAATCCCAAGTCCCCAGTGTCTCCTTTGGGACCTGCAAAATACAGAGAGTTAAATATATCTGATGGACACTTTTTTCCATTAAAGAAAGTGCAATTTCTTTTGTTGACACCATCAATGAAATAAAAAGCCATGGTTGAATCAAAATTAACATAGTGGTTTTCAATGATAGAAAATCATCTGACCGTTCACAGGCACTATTAATGTCATTTGATCCAGAGAAATGAAATCAATACATAGTCAAAATCCCCTTCCAAAGGCAAGACCAGGAAACAAATAGCAGTCACCTTGAAGAATCTAGCTTTTCGAACACATCTGAATAGAGTTTTGTATTTTCTCTGGAAAGGTATTTTAAGATAAACCATACATACAGCTACTCTATAGTAAATGCTTTCAATGATACTTTGCAAATCACATTAATTGTGACATAGTAATAATGACATTACATGTATTCCTAACCCTCATCCAATTACATCAAGACATTTGTCATTTAGACAAGTGAACGTGTTGGCACTTTCTAGCTTGCCTGGGAATAACTGTAATTGTAGCTCAGGTTGAATCCCAGTCACCATGTTTGGGTAATAATAACATAGACAATGGGACAGATTTACTGGCGTTTCATATGCCAGTCTCAGCTATCTGCTCCACTGGAGTAAGATGCAGCTATTACCTCTCAATAATTCTGTTGCTTCTTCCCGCTGGCCCGGTGGTGTAGCGGCCACGGTAGTGTGTCATCCATTCCCCTTCCCACTAGACATAAAATAAAATATAAACATACTCACCTCTCCTTTTCTCCCTCCTTATCTCCTCAGGCTCCTTCAGCTGCTCATACAAGGTCCTGATGCCGAGCAGCATCAGGGCCTTATATATGATGCAGCACTCAACGTCATCAGTGCTGCATCGCATACAACGTCATGATGCTGCCCGGCGTCTGTAGGTTGTATGAGCTATAGCATGCTGAGGGGAGCCAGATGGAGGAAGAGGAGCGGTGAAGTCAGGTGAGCATAATTATATTTATTGTCCGATTGGGGAGAAGGTTAGTCTGATGGGGGAGTAGTTTGATCTGGAGAGGCAAGGTACAGGGCCCGGTATGGGCCTCTACCTTGCTATGCCCCACAGAGTGATATCTGCTCCAGCTAGGAGCTGATGTAGATGTTCAGTATAATTTATGCCAATTCGGCGTAAATTATAGTAAATTTGTCGGGTCACTGTAGCCCTGCCTCCTTTTGAAAATGCCACCTACTTTTCTCAAAAGTGGCAAGGGCAATGTAAAAAGGTCAGTCACAATTTGCAATGCAAACTCCGAATTTTGGGCTATTTGCAACTTTTTTACATCCTAAAACTGGTGTAGAAAGGTTGATAAATTCCTTACATTAGGTTTTTTCCATGTGGCAGGACTTAAGAGCAAAATATCATTAGCTATCTGACTATTTTGGAGGTATGAATAATAAAAAGGATATTTAGGCTCAGTAGGATTAACATTATGGGATCTGTAAGGCATGCCACCAGTGGTTGTCTCCCAGCATTTTTTAATCTGTTGTTGAACTAAGGCCTCATGCATGTGGCCATATTAGGGTTCCGCAAACCACTGAGTTGTACAGAACCTTAATACAGTAGAGGTGTACGGATGTAACCATTTTTAGCTTGACTCTGATAATTTATAAATATGGGTGTATGTAAAAATGTGCCGTCATTCATGACAACCCTGCACATTCATAAAGGGCTACAAATTGAAGGCTATCCTCAGAGTAATTTGCTGATTTTTGTTTCAAAATAAGATTATACAAAAAGTCCCCACATATCTAAAAGCTGTGACATAAACGGCCAATACATTCATCTTAGAATACTAATAATAGGGGTGAACTCATCCTATAGCAAATCTAAAATAATAAGCCTATACAATACTGAATCATAGCCTATTTTAGAGAGATAGTCAATATATGAGCGTTATCCTCTAACCTTCTGTATAGTGTAAGAGGACTTTAAATGGTTTGAATATTACTCCATAAATAGTTCACAACCTAAGATGTAACAACCTATAAAACTGTTGCAAGAAAAACAACAAATTAGTGACTTGTAATTTTCTAAGAACTAAAAGGAAAGAATTGTTCCTTTTATTAGGCTGACCTATAGTTTACGATATACAAGACTTCAAATCTTGCTTTGCTCGAGAACACTGTGTTTCGAATGCTTGTTCTCTGCAAATGATTAGTGGATCCAATAAAAATCTATGAGTATTTTTCCCTCTTTGTTTCAGAACGGCTACAATAATGAAAAACAAAACACAATCTGAATTATCAGTCAATAAGCAATAGAAAAAGTGTAAAATAATAATATATCATGTGTAATCAAAAGGATATTTCACCAAGAAACGGCATCATGGTTGTAATAATCCATTGAATAATATTTGCTTTCCTGACTACAAAAAGAAGCACTTATAGGAATTTCATGAACTAAATGCAAGAAAATAAGGACATACATGAGTGAATGTGTACAGAGGCTAAGATTGCAATCTCTTTTCTGAGATTCAAATGTAGCAGAGCTGAATTGTCATTGAAATACTTCTCTTGTACGACATGATTACGATTTTATTTTCTGACCAATAAGCATATACAATGGCCCACATGTATCAAGCTCTGTATGCCACTTTTGTGGCACACTTTCAGTGGAAGTAATAAGGTTAACTAAGTCTTAGTTCACACCTGCGTTGGTGTGTTCTGTTGTTTTTCTCCGTCAGAGGAGCAGAACAAGGGAATAACAGAAGCAACAATTCCATTCCACAATGGACACCGCCGGCAGCCGGGGAAACCCATTGACTTTAATAGTTTCCGTCGGCTTTCCGTCAGGTTGTCTGTGATTTTACCGGAGACAATGGAGCATCATGTTGCGCTATTGTCTCTGGTAATCTCGGCCGGATCTGCGATGAAGGCCCCTAACAGAGCCTACAACACAGATGTAGACGAAGCCTATGCATGATTAATTAAGTGCCAAATTTATTAAGTGACAATTTTGTGACAAAAAGAAGTACTGGTTCCGCCAAGTGTGTCAAGGATTTATATTAGAAAAGTGGGTGCTATGTGGCTTTACGTTTTAGCCATATTTACAGAGTGCGACTTTTTAAAAGTCTGCGCGTTACCACCAAGCAGAGTCATGTGCAGGAGCCTTGTGCTCTGCCAGGTGCTGTAAATCAGATGTATTTCTCCCCTAGAAGCAATATTACCAGGGAAGAATACCTCCATAATAATAAAACCGATGGAGCAAGACACTTATGGTTCTGTATGAAAAAGGTATATATAGAGGTAAAGTTAGTTCACATGCACTTTAATAACAGCACTATTGCATATCTGTACAACATGGGGTCCTAATACAGACGTGTGAAAGAAGCCTTCATCACCTTAATCTGATAATAGTGCAGGTACCATTGGCAGGGCAGTCTCTTACACCACAGATAAACAGACCTCCATATAAAATGGAAGATTTACGCTAATTTGTATTGCAGCCAGTAACACTAATAAAAGTTCATGTTAATATGTTTTTCCAAAAGATAGACATACAGTATTACATTATAACGTACCTTATGCAGATTTCTTCCATAAAAAATTATGTGACATTACGAAATATGTCACTCTCAGTGTAAGGCTCTCTGTTCACACGTTCAGGATTTGCCTCTGGCAAAACCTGTTGTGTATTTTACAAAGAATCCACAGCAGAAATCCGAGGCTCATATCTCTCCCACGGATGTGCTGGCGGATCCGTACGACCATACACTTGGCCTAAATGTATGTGATATTTCCCGAGGGGATATGCAGCTACCGGACAGCTCTGGCTCCACTTGCTGTGGAATCATACAGGAAGAATCCAATATCTTAGATATGTTTCTCCCTAATAGCAGATGTACTGCAAGGGACATTGAAGTGTTAGAGGCCAAGATTATCACAATCCACCAACAAATATCTAATGTGTGAGGCCACCTTCAGCCATAAATCATCTATGAGCAATTTGCATTTACCATCTATGGGAACAAGGGGAGCTTGAACTGGATTGCTTGTTATAGGCTTCAGCGCCTTTTTCTGAGACCAGCTTTCATATGTTCTCTTACATGTGCTGCTTTAGGCCTCATCCACACGACCGTGCAGTATTTACTGACCGTAAATAGTGCATGAACGGGCCGCAGGCGGGCCGCGGACTGTCAATCGCATTTGCGGGTCGTGCTCACATTATAAAGTTTAGGAGCATGCTCTGTAAATGCAAAAAATAGGACATATCCTATTTTTTGCTGGTCATTTCTGTGGTCCAGACACACACCCGTAACTATACAGGAAGGTGTCTGTGGCTGATAGAAATTAATGGGTCAGTATTTTATCCACAATTACGGATCCATGATTGAAGATAAAAATTATGGTCATGTGCATGAGGCCCTAATAAGGGTACATACTTCTCTCTTAGTTGCATAAAGATTGTTTTACCTGGAAGTCCTGTTGGTCCCGGGTCCCCCTTTGGCCCAGCCAAGGGTGCACAGCAATCACAACAGTTAAAGAAGAAATCTGCTGTTTCAAGAGTGAAGTTGTCAAATGGGTAGAGGGTGGTGGCAGTTCTCAAATCCGGATTTAACGTGGCCAGCTCAGTAGTGGTGTCACTTGTCTCAGATAATTCTGTGAAAACAGTCTCATCCGTCGGTGGGGCAACTGAAGTCTCAAAAGCATTGGCAATCTCCATATTATACACTTTTTTGGTGTACTTTGTTGGCTGAGTGGTTTTTGCTTCCAAATAAACAGTAGCAACAACAGTTATAAAAGTAGCTGTGGGCCACGAAAAACTTCCCATTTTTGTATCTGTCAAGAAAAAGACAAATGCATTATTCATACCAGGCTTCTACATTTCACTGGGTTTCTTTTAACAATATGGTATTATGGAAAATAGATTTAAAATGTCTATACTATATGCAAGGTCTTTGTGCCAATCCCATCTGTGATCTCCAGTCTGACACTTCCAACTAGGCCGCTCATTGTACAGCAGGATTTATGGTGCTGAGAAGCTAGGACGATGTAGACAAATGTGTCGATTTAGAATTACAGTAATGCTGAAAATGTACCCAATCCTGCCATTAAACCTCTGTCTGAAAGACTGTTTCTAAATCTGCACACAAGAACGGAAAACTACATAGCAGGGAATGAAAATCTCACCAGAGTCTAAACACTCACAGTAAGCAATAATATCTGAAAAGTTTGTGCTGAGTTGTATACATTATGTATATCATAATGTGAATTTTAACTAACATCAGGGGACTGAAAAGAAAAAAATGCTTGATACTGCACTGTACTTTAGATACTAACAATAAATTGTATAAGGAGCAGTTCCCCTAAAACAGCATTTTCAATGCAAACAGCATTATTAATGGTTCTTAACGCTGGGACTATGAATGATGTGAGTTGGTGAGTTGGTGCCACATTTAAACATTAAAGCCACCTGTCCCCTCTTAATGCCATGTTGACAAAGACAAATGATAAATGCTAACTTATATAATACTGCTTGCCTGCCACCTTACTGATCCATTAGGCAGGATTCCTACAACTAACCTACTTAGAAATCATATTTTCTAACGTCACATTTCAGAGTTTCCACTCAGATATGGATGAAGGCTTTGATAAAGATTATAATTCCTTATGACCTTGTCTCCACTTAAAGCATTTTAATGTATCTGTTTAACCTAACTTCGCTATTTTGGATCACTTAATAGCTCATCTGGCCAATGCATCATGATTTATAGAAGCTATAATGCTCAAAATCAATAAATGAGTACATCATAAAGCCAGAGGATCTTTATTCAATACTCAAATATATACAAAGGATAATCAACCGCATGTTGAAATTAAAACCCATCAAAACTCACCTACAGAAACTGCATAAGGTACATGGTGTACTTTATGCAATGCCAACTGAACATTGATGCTGCTATTACCCAGGCGCATGGGTTCCGTAATGTAGCTTTATAGAATAAAGAGATAGCTCTTGTGTCTAAAGGACCCTATGCCACCTAAGGCTCTGTTCACATCTAATTTTTGCTTTTTGTCAGAAGTATACGTCACACACATACATATACCTACTATAGAGGCAAAGGTGTAGACATACAGTGACATATGTCGCCCATATGTCACATCTTTCTTACCTGGAACCTTCATGAGGATCGAAATCATAAGCTGGTAAAAAAAAGCAGGCCTGATTATACCAGACCTGATTAAGGGACCGGTACGGTCCAGAAACGCGTAGTCTACATGATTAAATAAATATATACTTCTCACATCTTTACTTACCAGCCAGGCGCCGATACCGTAATACTGCATGAACGTTTTCTAGATTCCCTTGTTTTCATATGTTGCCTGTTGACACCCATTGTAAAAAAAAACCGCTGTAAACGTTTTCTATTGTGTGCCTCTATATAGGAAGCCAAATCAGACTGCGCTTTCCTATACAGAAAATTAAAAGGAAAGCTGACGCATACCGGCGCGGTGTCTGCCAAAGGGACACTAGTTTTACAGCAGGGCCCACAGCTTCAAGCTACACCTCTTCTAGGGGCTGCTAAGTAGCTACTCCCTTTTAGTGGTTAGTGTAACACATTGAGTTATCAGTCTAGATATAGATTATTGGTATTTTGGAGGTAAAGATTTTTCTCTCCCTTACCTACTGTATGTGTATTTTTCTTTTCTCTCTTGAACTTCCTAAATTTCCCCTGGAGGTTTCCTATATAGATCTATAGATCTATATAGATTTATATATATCTATATATACATATATATATATATATATATATATATATATATATATATATATATACACATACACTACTGTTCAAAAGTTTGGGGTCGCCCAGACAATTTTGTGTTTTCCATGAAAATTCACACTTATATTTCTCAAATGAGTTGCAAAATGACTAGAAAATATAGTCAAGACATTGACAAGGTTAGAAATAATGATTTTTATTTGAAATAATAATTTTCTCCTTCAAACTTTGCTTTCGTCAAAGAATGCTCCATTTGCAGCAATTACAGCATTGCAGACCTTTGGCATTCTAGCTGTTAATTTGCTGAGGTAATCGGGAGAAATTTCACCCCATCTTCTTGCGTACCATACGGTCAAGCTGCTCCCACAACAGCTCTATGGGGTTGAGATCTGGTGACTGCGCTGGCCACTCCATTACAGATAGAATACGAGCTGCCTGCTTCTTCCCTAAATAGTTCTTGAATAATTTGGAGGTGTGTTTTGGGTCATTGTCCTGTTGTAGGATGAAATTGGCTCCAATCAAGCGCTGTCCACACGGTATGGCATGGCGTCGCAAAATGGAGTGATAGCCTTCCTTATTCAAAATCCCTTTTACCTTGTACAAATCTCCCACTTTACCAGCACCAAAGCAACCCCAGACCATCACATTACCTCCACCATGCTTGACAGATGGAGTCAGGCACTCTTCCAGCATCTTTTCAGTTGTTCTGCGTCTCACAAATGTTCTTCTGTGTGATCCAAACACCTCAAACTTCGATTAGTCTGTCGATAACACTTTTTTCCAATCTTCCTCTGTCCAATGTCTGTGTGCTTTTGCCCATATTAATCTTTTCCTTTTATTAGCCAATCTCAGATATGGCTTTTTCTTTGCCCCTCTGCCCTGAAGGCCAGCATCCCGGAGTCGCCTCTTCACTGTAGATGTTGACACAGGTGTTTTGTGGGTAGTATTTAATGAAGCTGCCAGTTGAGGACCTGTGAGGTGTCTATTTCTCAAACTAGAGACTCTAATGTACTTGTTTTGTTGCTCAGTTGTGCAGCGGGGCCTCCCACTTCTCTTTCTACTCTGGTTAGAGCCTGTGTGTGCTGTCCTCTGAAGGGAGTAGTACACACCGTTGTAGGAAATCTTCAGTTTCTTGGCAATTTCTCGCATGGAATAGCCTTTATTTCTAAGAACAAGAATAGACTGTCGAGTTTCACATGAATGCTCTCTTTTTCTAGCCATTTTAAGAGTTTAATCGAACCCACAAATGTAATGCTCCAGATTCTCAACAAGCTCAAAGGAAGGTCAGTTTTATAGCTCCTCTAAACAGCAAAACTGTTTACAGCGGTGCTAACATAATTGCACAAGGGTTTTCAAGTGTTTTCTAATCCATTAGCCTTCTAACACAGTTAGCAAACACAATGTACCATTAGAACACTGGAGTGATGGTTGCTGGAAATGGGCCTCTATACACCTATGTAGATATTGCATTAAAAACCAGACGTTTGCAGCTAGAATAGTCATTTAGCACATTAACAATGTATAGAGTGTATTTCTGATTAATTTAATGTTGTCTTCATTGAAAAAAACTGTGCTTTTCTTTCAAAAATAAGGAAATTTCTAAGTGACCCTAAACTTTTGAATGGTAGTGTGTATGTATATATATATATATATATATATATATATATATATGTATATATATATATATATACATGTGTATATATATATATATATATATATACACATATATATATATATATATATATCTATATATATATATATATATATCTATATATATATATATATATATATATATATATATATATCTATATATAGATATATATATATAGATATATATAGATATATATATATCTATATATAGATATCTATATATATATATATATATATATATATATAATTTTGCTTGCCTGTTTAAGTATCATCCCAGTTACTATTTCCTTGTTGGTGTTTTTGGTTTACAGGGGAGGCAACAACCTTATGCGATCAAGTCAGTCTGATCATAGTTCTGCTGGTTGCTATTGAAAACATTGTTAATAGCTTTGTTTCTACATCAAATTATTGTACGGTGCCGATATAAAGACTACACTTCCTAGAATACAAATTACCCGAGTGAGCTCTGTGTAAACATTGTACTACCAGGGATTTCAGCTCTGACATTTGCAGAATTGTAAATACAGCTCCTGACTATAATAAACACTGTAGCTCAGGATCAGTATCTACAAAATGTCTCAACTATTAATGCAGATTATTCTATATGTAATCTGTAAAAGGGTTTTCAACATATTATTATAGTGTATTCTGCAAATATGCAAAAATATATGTGTACAAACCATTTATAACTTTTCTATAAAATGTAAAGCTGCCGTTGTGCATTATCCTGAATCAGCTGACAAAAATGATTAATTTCTATGTTATACGTACTGAACTTTCCAAAAGATATATTCCTGAGTATGACGTCCCACTTATTTATAATTCCAGTGTCTATCCATGGCTTCTCATTTCATATTATAACAATCCGAACACATTCATTTCTCTGTGTTCATATGAAATTAGCACTTGCTGTATCATCTGCCTTCCTTGCAGGTTTTAATGCAAAACGTCTTATGCAATGGAAATTTTATTTTCTACGCTACGGGTCATGCATCATATATGATTCATTTTGTTTTATTAAGAATGTTTAATATAGCTCAAATAACGTAAGATGCATAATCCAAATATGGCACATAGAAACTAGATGGAAGGATGCTCACAGTAAGTAAATGCAGAGGCGAATGCTGTGACCCCTCCTAAAGCAGGTTTGAGATGCTGTATTCATTCCAGCGGGAGCACAAATAATCATTCTATTTCACATAGCAAAATTGAAATGCATTAGCTTCATATCAGAACCATGGGTGAAACACTGCATGTTTCAGTATCAGTGCATTATGTTCCAGTAATTCCTGCCTTCAGCAAATGTCTCCTCTCATTTTATAGGGCAGTGTCAATCATTTTTTCTTTTTCTATCTGATAGATTTCTTTTCACTTTGATTTCCTGTCCTACCAGATTCTGAAAAAGTCATCAGCAACGAACAATACAAGATACAATGTATTGTTTCCATTAAGTGAAGAAGATCAACTAAAGAAGCCCTGTATACATTTGTATACGCCAACAACAGCCATTTCTGAATGTACAAAACTATAGATCCATATTGTAAATCAGGTATTTATTTTACAGGTCTGTTTTGAAAAGATTAAGCCAACACCATGTAAGACCTTAAGTATTTCATATAGGGTTCAAAATATTCTAGTGCATGGTGGTATAGTGGCTAGCACTGGCGTCCCTGGCTTAAGTCCATATGGGGCAACATTTGCATGGCATTTGTATGTTCTCCCTGTATTTGTGTGCGAATCCTCCCACACCCCATAAAACATACTGCTACTGTATGGGAAATTGGCTTCCTGTGAGATTTTACCTGGTGTGTTTATGTGTGTTTTAGATATAAAAAGTAGTTTGTGATCCCCACATACTAAAAAAAAAAAAAAAAAAAAAGGACAAGTACACCTATTAGTTCAAGAAGTCTTTTCAAAACAAGCACTCCAGGGAATATTTTACTTTTTTAGAATTGTAATAGCTTTGTTAGGATTGTTTTTCCCAAATATACTGTCATTAGTGGTCACAATAACAGCAGTGATGCGATGAAGAAAAGGGCACCCATAGGGAAGCAGTTGGTCTTATGACTTTGTAACAATCTATACACAGCCTTTTACTGTAATCTATAGATGACCCATAGAATGCAGGTTACCGATAGTAAGAATAAAATATAAAACATTTTAGATATTCAAATTCCAGGTGCACTCGTTTTGATGTGAATAGTTGTGTTTTTTTTTAGCATGTACTAGAATATTCAGCATTTAGTTTATTTATTTTTGCTTATAAAGTGTCACCATATTCTGCAGTGCTATACAGAGATCACAAAAACGTATATCAGATTATATCATAGGCTATAGTTTGCAAATTTGTTCCCATGAACATTCTGTTTTTCATTTTATTTTTATTCATTTGTTTGTGGACTGCAAATTTTCAGGCTCCTATATTATACCATATATTATTGACTGGTTTATTACTTACTTGTTTACATCTGTAAAAGTAGCTATTATTGCACCTAAGAGGCGGTTTAAATGTCTCCATATTGCATACATTGTATTTTAACTTCAATAGCCTACCTTGACTCACTGTAGCCTATATTCTTCTGAACAAAGGAAAAATACATTATCTTTGAAGGAAAAGGTGACCTCTAAATATTTTGTTGCAATAAAACAATGACCAAAACTGCACAACTTTACTTGACTCACAATAGACATTTATTTGCTCTTGAACTTCAGTCTTTCTAAGATATACAATGTTCCTTAATTTACATGAACAAATGAGCGTGGTGTTCGAGATCAATATTACAGTAGTGAACATGCTGTGATAAGCCTGTGCCAGTATTTTCTCCGGAGATCAGGGTGACTCAGAAGTCAGGCTGGATCTGAGAACAGTAGATCAGTAGAGTATCATTCTCCAAGAGTTAAAGACCCAGATTGAAACTTGTCCCATTGACTTTTCTCTTTTACAAGTTACTTCCTTTTTTTCTTCAAACTCCCCGAATGCCTGAGAACAATCCCTGTCATTGTAAATGATTTGCGTCTCGGGTAATTACCAAGGTTATGGACTCTGAGACTTAATAGGGCTGGGTATCAGTTTAAAAGCTAGTCACAGCGGGTCGATTACCAAAACACTAGACACATGCCAGTCGAAAGTGGAAACTGATTGAAACTGCAGATATGCTGTAATGGTATATAGGTTGCATGCTGTATAAAACACATAAGACTTATATTATACAACTCAATTAAGTATTAGCATAATGACATATTTGTATTCTGAGAAACCTAGGAATTCATTGGTTCCATAATCCAAATGTAGTGTGAACCTAATACAGTGCTAAAACTATCACCGCACATCAACATGTTTGTAATAAAAGTATTTTTATGTTAATTAACTAGTTTGCCTGTTTGGGTTTTTTTTTTTAAAACATGATTTAGCTCTTCTAGGATTAAAGTTTACCATGAATCTTTCCATTATTCAACATTTATTTATTTGACCCTAAAGACTAAGCAGTTTTACTGTGTATGAACCCCTAGTCTGCTATGTATGGTACTGTATGACTTCAAGCTACTGAGATTCTGAAAAATGTTACCATGCTGGGTGTGGAGGATTGGGATTTGTATTCTCATCTTCTATTTGTGACGTATGAGCACTTACATAAAGTGTCAATCTTTCAGTTGGGTAAAATCCTTACATTTGCCATACTTCTGTTTACAAATATTACATTATTACAATAATTCCAGTGATTTTTTCATTAACTGTCTAGTTGCTATTTCAATTATTTTTATGTATGTGCAATATTTGTTTTGCCATTTACAATATTTCATATCAATTGAAACATGCAACTTCTTATTATCATGCACAATGGATGGATAATATTTCAGTGTATATGAAAGAGTAAGAGATGGAATAGATAAAGAAGAATAAGGTAGAAAGTAGGAGACTGAGATCTTTGTGATTACAGAAATGATCATTTAAACAAAGCATCAATGGAATATAGTAAAGAAGTAATTATATATAGAAGGATTCTATTGTTACTACATGTCACATGAATGTAACATACTACACACAATAAGTGCAATGGTTTTTTTTGTGCATTGTGTTGTTTTTTTTTTGTTGCTAGTATGCATATCAGTGTCACCAGAATGAGTATCCTCTCCAGTGTCAGAGATCCCCCCAGTCCTATGGTCAAGGTCTGAGAGTTCTTATTGAACAGTGTGCTGAGACGTGCTGGTCTCGGATTGTGTTGTGGAAATGAAGATGCTTTAGTTGCAGAAAGAATATTGCCCATTGCACCTTACAGGAACTAAACAGCCAATTGCATACAGACTCCATGTCAAATTCTAAAAGAAAAATAGTGATAAAATAAGCAGAGAGCAGCAGCCTTATTATGTCTTACCTTATGCCTTTTGCTTTTTACCATGAATACAGTTCTTGAAAGGAACATTGGAATATCCATCGAGGGCTTTACCAAGAAGCATTCTATTTAATTGCTTCCGTCACACTTATTGGAACCAATGGAATAGAGAGTCAGACGTCTACACCCAATGATTGGACAAGTATTTTAAGGGTAATACGAATTAAGATGAAATCTGAGACAATGCAAATGCGCTCCTCCCCGCTCTACTATTCACTATGCTTTCTCTCACAGATAATCTGCTTTACTAGGTTTACTACACTAAGAGTAACTATAGATGTATGTTGATGTGAATGGTAAAGCAGTGTTACTGTTATTGTAGCATGCTTGTAGTAATTGTATGAATGAAATGTGTGGATAACATTTTAAAATATTCATAGAAAAGTCCATCAAGTTTAACATTTATTCTTACAGTGTTGATCCAGATGAAAAAAATAATTGGATCAATGACCCATCTTCAGCAAATAAAGAATTATTAATACATGCAATTATTAATTATTGGAATTTATAAATACACAAAAAATATCTTCTCCATTTAGTAATAGATAAAAAAACATATGCTGTGTGTATATATATATATATATATATATATATATATATATATACAGTGAAGGAAATAAGTATTTGATCCCTTGCTGATTTTGTAAGTCTGCCCACTGTCAAAGACATGAACAGTCTAGAATTTTTAGGCTAGGTTAATTTTACCAGTGAGAGATAGCTTATGTAAAAAAAAAATAAGAAAATCACATTGTCAAAATTATATATATTTGTTTGCATTGTGCACAGAGAAATAAGTATTTGATCCCTTTGGCAAACAAGACTTAATACTTGGTGGCAAAACCCTTGTTGGCAAGCACAGCAGTCAGACGTTTTTAGTAGTTGATGATGAGGTTTGCACACATGTTAGATGGAATTTTGGACAACTCCTCTTTGCAGATCATCTGTAAATCATTAAGATTTCGAGGCTGTCGCTTGGCAACTCGGAACTTCAGCTCCCTCCATTAATTTTCGATGGGATTAAGGTCTGGAGACTGGCTAGGCCACTCCATGACCTTAATGTGCTTCTTTTTGAGCCACTCCTTTGTTGCCTTGGCTGTATGTTTCGGGTCATTGTCGTGCTGGAAGACCCAGCCACGAGCCATTTTTAATGTCCTGGTGGAGGGAAGGAGGTTGTCACTCAGGATTTGACGGTACATGGCTCCATCCATTCTCCCATTGATGCGGTGAAGTAGTCCTGTGCCCTTAGCAGAGAAACACCCCCAAAACATAATGTTTCCACCTCCATGCTTGACAATGGGGACGGTGTTCTTTGGGTCATTGGCAGCATTTCTCTTCCTCCAAAAACGGCGAGTTGGGTTAATGCCAAAGAGCTCAATTTTAGTCTCATCTGACCACAGCACCTTCTCCCAATCACTCTCAGAATCATCCAGATGTTCATTTGCAAACTTCAGACGGGCCTGTACATGTGCCTTCTTGAGCAGGGGGACCTTGCGGGCACTTCAGGATTTTAATCCATTACTGCGTAATGTGTTAGCAATGGTTTTCTTGGTGACTGTGGTCCCAGCTGCCTTGAGATCATTAACAAGTTCCCCCATGTAGTTTTCGGCTGAGCTCTCACCTTCCTCAGGGTCAAGAATACCCCATGAGGGGAGATTTTGCATGGAGCCCCAGATCGATGTCGATTGACAGTCATTTTGTATGTCTTCCATTTTCTTACTATTGCACCAACAGTTGTCTCCTTCTCACCCAGCGTCTTACTTATGGTTTTGTAGCCCATTCCAGCCTTGTGCAGGTCTATGATCTTGTCCCTGACATCCTTAGAAAGCTCTTTGGTCTTGCCCATGTTGTAGAGGTTAGAGTCAGACTGATTAATTGAGTCTGTGGACAGGAGTCTTTTATACAGGTGACCATGTAAGAGCTGTCTATAATGCAGGCACCAAGTTGATTTGGAGCGTGTAACTGGTCTGGAGGAGGCTGAACTCTTAATGGTTGGTAGGGGATCAAATACTTATTTCTCTGTGCACAATGCAAATAAATAAATATAATTTTGACTATGTGATTTTCTTTTTTTTATATATATATATATATATATATATATATATATATATATATATATATATATATATATATATATATTCTATCTCTCACTGGTAAAATTAACCTAGCCTAAAAATTCTAGACTGTTCATGACTTTGACAGTGGGCAAACTTACAAAATCAGCAAGGGATCAAATACTTATTTCCTCCACTGTATATTATTATTATTATTATTTTTATTATTATTATTATTATTGTTATTATTATTATTATTATTATTATTATTATTATTAAAGAGCTGCTTCCATTCAACTTTTTCACTCTTTTGGAACGTTTCCATTTTAATTTGCTTAATGTGGTTTATTCTTTCCAACTTCAAAGTCTTATTAACATATTATATCCAGTGAGGTTCAGCTGCGGGTTCATTTATTTAAGGGCTATAACTTTCCAGGAAAATAAAATAAATTGTAAAATGATTCTTTTATCACTTGGTTATGTAATTCAAAATGCCCAAGTAAACATCAAGCCTTTTTTAATCTTTTATATCTAATGAATCAGGCTCGATAGAAAGGCAGCCCAGGCCCCTTTTATATTCTTTAACTCTATAAGCTAGGATATGCCATTACCTTCTGATCGGTGGGGATACGGCTTCCAGGAGAATAAAGGGGATGCAATGCTGGTTTAGCGCTCCAGCCAATTCATTTTACTTGATTTTACGTGATTTTCAGAATCAGTAGGGCTCACAGAAGTCAGACCCCCAATGATCAGAAGGTTATACCATATCCAAGCGATAAGCCAAAACATTCAATAATGGGAATATGCCTTTAAGCAACATCTGTATGCATATGAAGTGAAATTAGATCATGTAAATGTTGTGACAGAACTGTACAGGTCAGGATATAACATTGTGTTCCCAGAGGAATTAAAATATTAATAAATGTATGAAAAATATTTTTTACTGTACTTCTAGAGTACAAACTTGTTCTTAGTTCATAAGGGGAAAAACGTTCTTTGATTATTAGACAATAATTATATAAAAGTTGATGCCATTATCTAAGAATGTTTCACACTGTTCCGATCTTATTTTCTGGTTGTTTCTGGCAATCAAATTGTCATGCATGTGGTTATCTTAATCAGGGCTGGCTTCGGTAACACGGCATGGTCAGGCGGATGCTGAGACATTTAAGTTCTGTATATTTTCTCTGACACAGAAACTACACAGGATGCTGCTGTATTGCTACTTGCTGTAGTAATACTCATAGACAACTCTCCTGAAACTTCTCTGACATTGGCGGAGAGCCCCCTGGCACATCACTGACATTGGGAGGGGCTCCCGGGGCTTCTCTGTTGCTCTGATGTTGTCTCTATTTATTTCATATATTTTCAAGCTCTCCTTTTGCCTCCTGTCTCTGCTGGGTCTCAAATTTAAAAGCTGCTGTTTGGGAGGCATAACATTTTCATGTTTTAAAAAATGATGGTGCCAAAAAATATTACAATAAGGTAATTTGTTATAATATACTTTATTAAATAAACATAAGCCTGTACAATACCATTATTTCATTAGTTATGGTGATCAGTAGAGAAATAAGTGGTGGATTTGCTTTTATTCTGCATTTTTTTCAACAAAGTTAATGGGGTTTTCCAGTCCCTACAAATTGATGGCCTATCCTCAGGATAGGCCATCAATAGTTGATCGCTCAGGTGCCGACACCCAGGACCCCCACCAATCAGCTGTTTTGAAGTGAATGGAAGAAGGTTGCAATACTGTGAATCGCCGCTACATTCATGTCGATGATTCACAGTGAGCAAGTAGAAATGAAGGAGAAGCAGCGCTCGTACGGGCGCTGGACTCCCTTCAAAATAGCTGATTGGTCGGGGGTCCCAGGATTCGGACCCCAAGCGATCAGCTATTGATGGTCTATACTAAGTAAAGGCCATACATTTTTAGGGACTGGAAAACCCCTTTAATATAAATGAAACGCTTTCTTATTTGTATCGCAAACTGGAAACTAAAAAAAACTATTACACATGTTGCAGAAAAACAGACCTTCTACAGATGCATTTACATAAAAATTAAAAAGTTATGACTGTTGGAAAGTAGGCAAAAACATTAAAGAATCCTCTTGCTATCTGAACAAATAGAGCAACCAAATTTTTATCAGTGAAAGGGTCAAATTAAAGGGAGTTTATTTATGGCCATGATTTATTTTAATGACCACCAGAAACTGGATGCAAAACATCCACCTATTCAAGTGGGTCAATATTAAATGGGAGGTAGGACCATATGGCACGATCAATGATGTCATCATGCGAGACAGAACTTTCTCACCATACATATCTTTACATTACATGAGTCAGAATTGCTTTGTGTGAGATGTCACTTTTTTTAGTGTTGGGTTGGAATCCCATGTACAACGTTTTAAAACAGAAGCTTCAAGACATTTCTCTATTAATAAGAAAACAGAGCTCAGGCATGGCTGATGGGGGATTGTGGGCTAGAAAATCTAAACCAATGTAAAAAGAGAATATAAATCTTCACAAGGAAAATTAATTAAAGGAAGTAAAAATGTACTGCCATTTATGGTGAATGCTGTGTTAGCAGAGGTACACAATTTGGGTAAATTCATACGGAGGTTTTCGTCAGGCAGAAAATAATCTGCCTCAAAATCCTTTCAGGATTTTTAGGTTGATTTTTAAATGGCAGCATTTTTTAAACTTTTTTTTATACAAGTTTTTTTTAAGCATTTTTTGCTGCAGTTTTTTTAAGGTGTTTTTTTTAATGAATCAAATGTAATAACTGTGGGTGTTTATTTTTGGTCAAAAACTACGCCAAAAATGCTTCAAAATGAATGACCAATTTTTTTTGCCTGCCTCTGATTTCAATGGAGGTTCAGAGGCGGAAACTGCTCCAAGAAAGGGAATGCAGTGTTTTTTTCAGTGAGCTGTCAAAAACCGCCTATGAATAAAACCCCTCTGCCTCCCATTGAAATTAATCGGAGGAGAATTGGGCAGTTTTTTGGCGCTGATTCCAACGCAGGTCTTTCATGTGCCACAACAACCTAAAAGGGGTTGTGTGAGATTAAAAAAGAACAGGAAAGTTGATCAAATAGAAAAAATATACCATACTCACCTGTTCAATCCCCCACCGTTCTGGTGAACCCCACCAGTCTTTGTTGGTCAGTCTTGTAGTAATGATATACCAATCATGCAAGTGACCGCTTCATTCAATCACTGATCTCAGCAGTCTCGAGACTGAAAGCACTCTCTTCTCTGCAGGAAAGTAAACAAAGACCGGCGGACTACCATAGAAGCAGCGCTGGAGCGGGGATGGGATTGAACAGGTGAGTATTGTTTTTGTTTTATCAACTTTCCTACTTGTAGCAAAACATTTTTTCATTCTGGATAACCCTTATAAATTTGACACATATGACACAACTTTGGACTCTCCCAGTAGTCAGCCTGAGAATTGGGCAAATACATAGGAAAATAGTTATCTCCAATATCTCTGTGCAGACCTAACCTTTCACTTTTCCCAGGGATAAAACCCGCTGTGTCAGTCCGAGGACAAGCAGGTTTATCAGCTGTCAATTTATGTTACTCACAGAAACAAACTTAATAGAAAGTCTAAAAAGAGAAATCACAAAAGTAAGCCTAATTTTATTTTTACTTAAAAAAAACTGAACGGTTGAATTTGCTTTAGTAAAGCTAACCTTTCACATTGGATTAGTAAGCTCAATGTGCCAATTTTGGTGCGTTCGGCCGATGATCTAATGTGTATGAGTGTAACCCCGATAGACCTCTGACATCTGCCACTGGAGGAAAAAAGGATCAAGCATGTTGAATTTGAACATTCTCAATCCTTTGCCTCCTAGGACAATATGCACAATCATGGGGGAATAAGGCAGAATTGTACCTCAGATTTGTATTACCCAGTGCAGAGATATAATATGTTGCTGCTGCTGCTTCTTCCCACCGCCGGGTTTCCTACCGGGTTCCGGCATTTCCATCCCCCGGGCCGGTGTTGCGCCATGCCACCGAGCTGTTCTCTGGCTGTTGGCTCCTGCCATCTTCCTCCAGTTTCTGTCCCTGCTCCTAGACCATGCACTAACTTCTTTCACCCTTAAAGAGCCAACGCGCACCACCCAGCTTTCCCAGTATATTTAAACTCCTTCGACCCACTACACGTTGCCTCATCTTAGTTTCCCTTGCTAGTCAGCCTCCCTTGTCCCTGTTGCTATTTGGATTACCTGTTGCTGACTTTTGCCTAAACTTCACCTTGTCCAGACCGCCGCCTGCCCTGACCTCCTGCTGGAGTACCGTGATGAAACTTGCCGCCTGCCCTGACCTCCTGCTAGATTAGTGACAAGCCTTACCATCTGCCCTGACCTTTGGCTCTGTATAACCGTGAATGAACACCTGCTGCCAGCCCTGTCCTTTTGTTCGTTTCTGACCTTGCATCTGAATAGTCTTTTTGTACCTCACCTGTGCACTCCAGTCATTGCCAACCTGGGGATATTAGTAGCCAAGTACACATCTCCGTACGGAGGTTAAAGGGTGAACCCCTGTTATCCCAAAGACTCCGCTGACCAGAACAGCCCCACGCCAAATCTGTTGGCAACACAGGGGGTTCACACCAGCCTCTGGAGACCCTGTGGCAGACATTCATCTCTACGGCCCCATGATACAGTTATACTCCCTAGCCCTGTTTGCAAATAGCCTAGCCAAAGCAAAGTGACTTGATGGCGCCACCTCTGGCTTTCACCACTCCAGGTACATGCCACACAAAACCCCTCTAGCTGCACCTCTAGAGTCAGAAGGATAGCTAAAGGCCAAACAGACTTGCTCATCTAGGAGCTATCTAATATATATGGTCAGCTTAAAGAGAACCTTTCACCTACCCCATACGTGTGCAGCTGAGTGCAGCATGTAATGGGCAGGGCTGCACAAACCCTGGGGCACTTTACATTATTTCCTTACCCTCCTCCGTTATTTAGATATCGGTGCCGATATACTTGGTGCCCTATATTTAAATAACCCCCTGAACTGTCAATGGGGCATATAATGGCAAGGGGGCGTGTTACTATGGCTGTGACACTGTCCAATCAGCTACAGACAGTGGCCCACCAGGAGCAGGAGAAAGGAGAGTGTGTGCGTGCGCACGCACGCTCACACTCTTCAGTTCTCAGCAGACAACTACAACACTGTGTTATCTCTCGCGAGAGATCACACAGTCTTGTCATTCTAAGAGTGAGAGAGAGCGCACACACGCTCTCCTCTCTCCAGCTCTTGTGACACTGTTCGTAGCTGGAAAGTGGACAGTGTCACAGCCATAGTAACACGCCCCCTTGCCATTACATGCTCCATTGACAGTTCAGGGAGTTATTTAAATATTGGGCGCCAAATATAACGGCACCAATATCTAAATAATGGAGGAGGATAGGAAAAAAATGTAAAGTGCCCCAGGGTTTGTGCAGCCCTACACATTACATGCTGCACTCAGCTGCACATGTATGGGCAGGTGAAAGGTTATTTTTAAGATCTGCCACTATCCATTCCTGGTGGAGCACAATCAGTGCCAATTTATAAACCTTATGCCAGATTCACACAAACAAGTGCAAACTCGGATGTGAAAAATTGCAGTTTTTCACGTCCGAGTTGAACCCGTGTGGGTCCTGCTTTCACGGATCCCCAAAGACTTGAGTCATCGAGGGATCAGTGAAAACTGAAGAAAATAGGACATGTTCTATTTTCAACGGACCCTTCACATGGTCTGTTGAAACAACGGCTGTGTGAATGGCCCCATTAGATGGCCGTGGTTTTAACGGCCGTCACACGGACGTATTCTACGAATAAGCCCGCAGATTACTTCTTACTTCTGGTGCCCCTGATAGCAGATAGCTAAATAACTGTAATGATGTTTATGTTTTATTTCTTAAATTAAATAAAACAGAACTTTCTGTGTAGAAAATGAAAAAAAAATTTTTATTACAAATGTTTCTTCTGTCTATTATGGACATGTCATGAGAATACCAGTTTTTCCTTGTCCTGAAGCCACACACAACCTATTAGCTATACATTTCCATAAGAGTTCTTTTCATTGCTTTGTTTGCTCTGACGTGATGAGTGACGCATTCTCTAGTGACATGCACGTTTAACCATTATGTGCAGAAGTGAAGATCTAAAGAGAAGTTTATTGTGCAACATCAAATGCTATTACAGTAAAGACAAATTACGTACATGAATTCTGTAATCCGCTCAGACTGGTGATCTCTGGGGAAAGGGTTATCTTGCTTGAGTATAAAGTAAGAAACTCTCATCAATAGGAATGCAGTTACCTCAGCTGCACAACTTCGAATGTCGAACTTCCGATTCTTGCATTATGAATTGATGATATTTTAAAAATGGAGGAACCTAAAGATGCAATTTTGCCTTTGAATAAGGACGACAGCTGAAAAGTGTAACCACTAGAATGTAGTCACTATTTACCTAATGTGAAATAATAAACAGCATGTTTCATAGCTATTCAGGGGATTGTTGAGTATAATGAAGAAATGAGCCATAATTTCAGAGCAGCCTATTTTATGATAGTGAGTCATGCACAGTAGGGCAATATTAAAGTTCTTTGCCATGAACTGAATTAGCTACCAATATGTTTCTGCCAAATGATTTAATGATTTGGGAAATTTTTCAGTGTTCAAAATATGAGATATTTGATCATGTAACCTTTCTCATTCTTCTGTATTTCAAGAGTCAAAATATCATCAACATCAAATTGTGAGAATAAATCTGAAAATATCTCTTTGGCCTGGATACAAGCTAAAGACTCGGAAATAATATATTATATTATCTTGCACAATAAAAATACAGCTCTGTATACTCAGTGCTATAAAGCTGTGTTTTATAAATTATAAAACTCCTTATGACCAGGAAAGTTTGCAAATTGTTATCTAGTTTAAAGGGTGTTCTGCATTTCTGTAAAAAATAACAGAGCAAATGTATTACCATAAGTGTTAATATATCCCACGTTAGAATTCAGTCCCCCAGGGCCGATCTTTACTACTGTAGATGATGGGTAAAAAGTGTTTGACAACATATGCAGTCCATATATGCTTCTATAGTGATGTACATATACATTGATTTAGGGATATGCCAGCACACAAACATTTTACTGTATAACTGGTATTAATATTTACTATTGTAGTTTAAAGCGGCACTCCAGGTAAACCTTTTACATTGTGTTATACCTAGTGCCGGGCATGAGGAGGGCGGTGCACGGCACAAGGATTCTCTCTTTGGTGTTCTTTGAATATTTGTGTCATACACCACCCCCTCAGGTCCTGCATTAGGCATAATACAATGTTACAGTTTTGTCTGCTGTGTTCCTTTAACATATAAAGTGTTCCACAGTGATGAATAAACTCTCTAATTAACATTAATGGCCAATTTCTGTTCTTTATCGCATCCCACGCCCAACTATTTTGGATTTGAGCTCAGCCCAGGTCCACTCAACTCCTTTACTGAAAACCAAAACAATATTTTTACACCCTCCTTACCATCTGCCATGTTTATCAGCTAAATCTGGATTTACTCATGCAAAATGATATAAGCCCATAGAAAAAGTTATCAAAAAAGGAACAGAAAATGCTTGTATCCTGGTTCATTTATAAACATCATCTGTCAGACTTTTATAATATGGTTGACGAATTCAGGAAAATAATTTTAACCACAGTTTATTGTTTACATTAGGTTGAATTTATCAAAGAAAGAGAAGCCTGTGTATAGACGTTCTGTCAAAATTAGAAATGTTTAGATGGTGTGTAACATCAGGATCAAAAACAACATTTCAAAAGGATCAAAATATCAATTAATATGTCATCTATCCAGTATTGAAGATATACGCTATGCTAGACATATATTGATATTGTTCACTTTTGCCAATATACAGTATATGCATCATAATTGTATCAATAACTGCATAATTTTTTATGTTGTGTCTGTTTTTTACTTTTAGAAACATGCAATACAATGCTTGAAAATAACTTCCTTTCTACACTACCACATATTATAGTTTGTAAAACATCAGTATGTGACACACATGATAATGGGTATGTATTATTATTTGATGTTACAACAAGTTTTCATGAATTGTCCAGTTTTATACAAATAATGATTTATTGCAAAATGAAAAGTTTTGCTACATTTTTTTATACTCTGTGTTTTGTTTCTTCTTCATATTCAAGATTTATTCTTGCACTCAATGAATGGTTTACATTTAGAGGCTGAAATGCAATACAGACTCACAGCAGAGAGTTTATTATAATGTATCAGTGGAAGTAAGACCCTGACATTCACCACAGGGAAAGTTTGGTGCTGCTGCTGTGTTTAGCTCACAAAGTATTGCCTAAGCGGCAACTTCAGTCCTCAAGTGACCCCAATAGGTCATCATTTGAGGCTATACAACTTAGGTAGGTACTAATAGATTAAATCACCTATTCAATATTAAGAAAATCTTAAGTCTAGGACTACATGGCGACTTTGGCCAAAACACAGCTCGCGCGTTCAAAGATTGCTGCATGCATTGCAGTAATTTAAGTGAATGTGGTCCGGTTGTGATCTGCAAGTTGCAAGAAATCAAAGCTTAATGTATTTCTTGCTACTGTCAAATTTGTGGGGAGCAACGCGGCCACATTCCCTTGCATTACTGCGATGTATGTAGCGCAACACAGCGATCTTTGGGCGCTCGACCTGTGTCGTGGCCAAAGTCGTTGTGTAGAACTATCCTTAAACATGTCTTGACCTAGTCTGATACATTCTGACAAGTCCATCAGCTAAGTGAGCAGGACTAGATCAGGGTGGGTTTTCAGCTTCTGAAAATAATGTTTCTAATAACTAACAGCAAGAAGAGATCTTGAAAATGAGGAATGTTATAAAGTTACTAAACTTTTCATTATACATTGATTAAGCTTTATTTACATAAGCCATTAGATGTGACTTTAGGTAACCCAGTATTGCAGGGTTTTTGCAATGAAGAGCTGATTTAATTATGGTCACTGGTAACTTTCTATCCCTGACTAGCAAAATATTAACTCTGTAAAGTTAGTGCCCGTTCAGACATGACGGACAATCCACTGTGGATTTTGCTGTGAATTTGATGCAAATTTTACCTAAATAAATAAATATACATATATATATATATTTATGTATTTAAAAGGTGTACATAGCATTTAATTCTATTACCGGTTATAATTCACAGATTTATGTTAATGCATACATATATTCGTAAAACGTAATTATCCATTTAAGAAAATTGTGAATGCCAATATTTAATACAATTACACTGAAAAATGCATAGACGAATGGATGAATTGGGATAGTTTTGGGTGATTTTATACTTTGTATCTAGGAAAAGTAACCATAAGTTGTGTGATGATGATGACAGGGTCAAGCTGACCCATATGCAACTGAATGAAAATTCATAAAATGACAGGCTTGACAATGTTTTTTATCTCTTTACTGTTCAAACGTGGTGAAATGTATTCCATTATTTAATAATTCAAATGTAAAATGCTGAAGTACATCATTCAATCTCTTAAATTATAGCCCTAGTCTTCAAGAGAATACAGTATAAATCCTGTGAAGAGTGAGTCGGAATCATCAGAAATCATTTCATTTTGGGCACTAGTTAAAACCTGAAGCCAAATCTCATCATCTTCTCTAAGATGAAGCAGAACCGATCCGGAGGCTTGACAAACATTACGCTCACATTGTCTGGCTTGTGTCTGTATAACAATCTTACCATTGTGAGCCAGGCCAATCATAAGAGATGAATATGATAAACTTATATGAAATGTGAAAAAGTATACCCCTTCAATGTTGGCAACAAATATACCTGAGTTTACACTGTATGGTTTATTTTCATTAACAAAAACCTTATCAAATCTTATTGGATGTCCTGGTAAAAAAACATTCCTTTGTCCTCGAACAGCCACAGAAAATGCAATGTTGTCATGGTCAGCCTGAGTTCCTTTCTGTCCTTTATCTCCCTTCCTTCCTGGTACTCCTGCAGGTCCACGGTAACCTGGTGGTCCCGTAACTCCCAGCATACCTCGATCGCCTTTTGGTCCAGCGGGGCCTCTAGGTCCCATAGCTCCTTTTGGTCCAAGTTCCCCAGGAACTCCGGGTATGCCATCTATGGCATTTGATCCCTTTTCCCCAGGGTCTCCTTTAGGTCCGATGTTACCTTGATTGCCAGGTTCACCTTTGGTACCTTGCAATCTTCCAGCACCATCATTGCCTAGAGCTCCCTGTTCTCCTCTTTCATCTTTTTCACAAAGAGCACAACTGTTTCCTGGATCACCTTTTGGTCCAATGTCCCCTTTATCACCTGTAATGCCGGTTTCACCTTTAGTACCCGCAAGTCCCATTTTTCCCTTGACACCTTCCGAACCTTGAGGTCCTCTTTTACCAACTTTTCCAGGTTCACCTACAAGATGTAGAAGTATGTCATTAACAGATTTCACAACATTGTAAAGGCATCATTCAATAGAATTATTTGGTAGAGTAAGCTAAAATAGAGTATAATATATCATAAAGAAGTAAAGATGAGCGAATCGATTGTACACAAATGTATTTCAGTCTGTATTTCCCTAAAGTTCCTATTTAGTTAAATCCATAAACATTTGGGATTTGCGGCGCACGAGCTACGGCAAAATTGCATCCACCGGCGAATGTCGACTGATATTTAAGGGACCACTACACATCACGTTATTGCCCTCCGCCTAAGGTACATGTCGGGACGTCTAACATATACCTCCGATAGAAGGCTGCAATTTATACTACTGTATAGGCCCACAGTAGAATTAGTCACCCAAATGCTCTCCACTCAGCCGGCCTGGTGACCCTATCATCATGTACACAGAGTTGTAGCAGCCGGAGTCCTGCATCGGGATTTAGAGAGCTTCTCCTCCCTGAATCGTGAAGCTCTGCCCATGGGAAAGCTCCTAATTTAACTGCCCTTACATTACCGGTGCCCAATGCCAAGAGTCTGTTGTGTGAGGCAGGCAGGGTAAGCTCCTGTGATCCCTGCCCCAATGAGACCTCTGAGTGCCCGTAAGCACACTTACCTCCTCCACCATCCTCGTCTATGCTGCCTGCACTCCGGTCCCCCTGCACCAGAGGGAGTCAAGTGATTCCTCTCTTGATGCCTGTTGCCTTTGTAATCAACAGCAACCCACACAATGGCCCGACTATCCCCCCTTCAAAGTAGCCCCTGGCTGCTTTTTATCTTGCCTTACATAACTGCGGCTACCCCTTGGGAAATAAGAGCCAATTAAAGTCTTTGGCTGCTTTGAAGGAGGACAGATGGACTGCTGTGCAAGTGAATGTGGAGTACAAAGGCCACAGAATGGGGCATCTAGAGAGAGGAGTCACCTGACTTCCTCTGATATGGGGAGGCTGAAATGCGGGCAGCATAGATGAGGAGGGTGGAGGCGGAAAGTGCGCCCCAGAGCACTCAGAGGCTCATCAGGGCAGGGATCACAGGAGCTTCCCCTGTCTGCCTAACACATCAAACTCAGGGGTTTGAGCACCGGAAGTTCCTGAAGTATCTGGGATGTTCCCTAAATCACGATGTGGGACTCCAGCTGCTACACCTCTTCACAGCCTACCTATTGCCCCTAGTAGCATGTACACAACTGGTTTTGTACATGCTGCTAAGGGCAAAGGGAAAACTGTTTGGAGAGCATTTGGGCGCCATATCCGATTGTATGCCTATACAGTGAGATAAGTTGCAGCCTTCCGTCAGAGGTACAATATATGTCGGGAGTCCTCCCAACGTATACCTCCAACAGAAGGCTATAACGTGATGTGAAGGAGGCCTCCAAGAGTCAGACAAGAGTTTCCAGGGCAATAGGGGCAGTAAAGATTCACAGCGAATTTATTCAGACAGAATCTACGGTGGATTCAATTCAATCAGACCTGAAAAGAATTGTAGGAAATTCACTCATCTCAGCTATTTAAATATTTATAAAATGTAGTCCACCAATTGGATGTGTTGGTCAAAAACTAATAACAGTCAAAAGTTTAAGATATAATGCCACAATAATGACACAAAAAATACCCCAAATCTATAGTAATAACAGATTTAGAGATTTAATAAAGTATCTTTTATACATGCCTGTAATCCTGATAAAATTTGGAAGCATTGGCCATATTAAAATTAAAGTATGTGTAATTAAGCACCAGTATTTAAGTACTTTGAACATGAATGCTACAGCCACAGATAACAAAAGGCGTTGTGCCAAACTCAGCTTTCCTACATTTGTGAAACTCAACTCTGCTACGTCTGCATCTATATATCTAATACATTATCTCAACAGAAAGCCATAGAGCTCAGTTTTAGGTTACTCATTTTAATGTATGTAATGTAAGTACATGAGTATACATCCTTTTATCCCTTTTCTACACAAGATGTCACCCCGACATATAACCTGTAACAAGTTCCCATGTGATCAAATGACTGTGACATATTACTTGTCTTATCTCTCACAGACTAATGAGACATGATACATGATGCCATTAACAGGTAAAATTACCTGGATCCCCTCTGTCACCTTTATCTCCCTTTTGTCCTGCAGGTCCGGGAATATTACAGAAGCACTGTTTTACTTCTGTACTGTTTTCCATCGGTATTTCCAAGAAAGATTCTAACTGTTCATCAAATGGATAGGCTTTGTTAGTATCTAGTAATGGGATTAAGGTGCTATTGTCCCCAGTCTCTTTAGAAGAACTACCAAGTGGAGGAACAGGACTTTCAGTGATGGTCATGTTGAATATATTCAAAGTAATTGGTTGCTTGGGATCAATACTCGTTGTAGATAGTTCGTGCAGTTCAATATTGTTCTCCCCTCCACCTGTCACGCTGACTAAAGCAGGGGTTACTGTTGATGTTATAGCAGTCTGGGAATTTACTTGAGTTCCACCATCTGTGACTGGATCAGTTTCAACGGTTTCAAGGTCTAGATCAAGGGGAACAGTAAATGCTTGTTTGGGCTCTTCAGTTTCAGTACCATTCAGTGACTCCATTGTAAAGACTGGTCTAGCTGTCAGGCTCAATATGGCAAATGTTTGGGTAGTCCATATTAATACTTGTATTACTAAATACAACAGCATACCTGAGGAAGAGTTAAATAAGAGTAATGGTAGC